>NC_053024.1:303022973-303060768 GCF_003073215.2 Triticum urartu | reverse complement strand
GCTTGTGGTTCCGTGAGGGAACAACGCATGTTTGATGACGGACGGGCGATAGCTTCCTCTTAAGGGCTTCAAAAAATTTCTATAGTTAACATGCACTAATACAACATGTAACTCAAGCTTACAAACGGTACAAATAGCCCATGGATTAATTGTTCATCAAATTTAGACAAAACCCAGATTGAACATGGCAATAACATCTAACCCAACCACTCTTTTTCGCAGTCACAAACAAATGGATTTCTGATCCATAAAATCAACATCATGTGCAAAAAAATATTGGAGGATGACTACTAGTTGTTGTAAATAGAAGCCGAGCACGTTCAGAAGGCCATTTGTCCACCTGAAACTTCTTTTTTTCCTGTTCAACATGTCCGTCCGTGAGAAATCTCTTGTTGAAAAATTTAAGCCTCATGGACAATAGTAACCTCGCATTCAACAGGAAGAATGCGACAAAGCTTCTTTTGCCTGGTTGGATGCATATCCTTCCATCGTTATTGTCCTCAAACGAATGCCATGAGAACTGAGAAAATCCTGGTGCTTATTACGCCACCAGTTGGTTATATGTTTTTCTCCATGTGTTAGTGCCTAAGTAGACATGAAGATTGAAAGCAGTTAAGGTCTGAAAAAAGAGTATGCCGAAAGAGCGACAGCTGAATGGTTAATTCTAGTACAATATATACGTGCTTTCAATGTGCGTGATATATAAATTCTCCAGACATCGAAAGCATCGCAACAAGCCAATAATTATGTTCAGATCATAACTAAACATTCCGATATATAAGATCTTTACAGAATCCAGCATCATTGATAGGCTATCCATGGACGAACTCTTCATTGAGCATATAACATAATATTAGTACCCAAAGTGTGCTCCAAGATGATATAAAACATATGCGCACAAATGAAAAATGTAGCTTATGATTACAAATGTGTAGATGATAATATACGGTACCTGAAAAAGTGAGGATCCAAACACCAACTTGTTGTGATCATTAAATGGATCACTAATTACACCCAAGGTCTCCAGTTTGGGCGCAGAGACGATAGTTATTTGCGAAAGTTTATAACAATAATGAAGGAGCAACCTTTGAAGTGAAGGGGCATCTTTGATGCTGAGCTGTTGTCGTTCAAAAAAATTCCAATGCTTTTAAGGTGAGGCGACTTTATTTGGATACAACTAATAGGGATTTCTATTCCCAAAACAATCAGCAAGCGCTCCAGGAAGGGCAACTTGAGTGGATGGTGTTGTGTAGTGAGGCCTCCGACAAATAAACCACCACAAGCGAATGTTTTTTTAGCAATGGGAGTCGAAGCATTTGTACCAGATCATCTAGTAGATGGCACCAGGCGAAGGTGGCGGTGTGGAGAGAGAGAGGAGGAAAACCACGAGATGGACAATGGTGGTGTCGGCATAAATTCTTGGTGTTCGGTTCGTGGTATGAAACTTTCGTGGTAATGGTAGAACTCAAACTGCTGGAGTTTTTCGAATTCAGGGGATGTTAGCCAAGCGTTCACCATGCAGGGTATGGACAGCAGGTAGCGTGTCGGGATGCAGAGGCGTTGAACGGGGCCTTGATGGTGAGAGGAGATGATGGCTCTAAGGAGATCAAATCCAGGAAGGATGATATCTGATGACAATCGAGATTGAGGGGCGCGATGCGCCATAGAGGGCGCCACTGATTTGAGAGGACTTGTGTGCGGCAGCAATCCTTGGTGGGGAGAATCGAGATGATCTCCCCAAGGATGTCACCCGGGAGATCGCTGATGTAGTCCACTGGAGCTTCTACGGGTTCCTCAGATCCGGGTGGGGGAGGGGCTCGCCGCTTCTCCCCGCGCTGCCAGGTGCGGGATCTACAACTGGCGTCGCCGGTGGCGGGAGCTTCATCTTCTTAGCGCTAGGGCCAGCCGACTCCATTTTCCTTGCGGGCATCGCCCCGAGCTCACAGGTTTGAGCAGAGTAGCCAGAGAAAAGCCTAGTGGTAGCGCGAGTGGGGAAGAAGGGGGGTTGGGGTTTTCTGTAGGAGTGGAAGAAGAGTAGCAGGCATTTTCTGTATGAGTGAGGAAGAAGGTGAGCGTGGGTTTTTTGTAGGAGTGAGGAAGATGGGGATCAGGGGGAATTGTGGGGCGACGGAAGTGGGAGAGTGCAGTGAGCTGCGGTATAGGTGGAAGCGAGGAGGAAGGAGGTTTTTTCTAGGATCGCCCCCTCTTCAAGAAATATGGGTTTCTCCTCTCAAAATTGGGCTTTAAGATGGATAGGCTTTTGTATCAGCCCAGTCAGCTACCCGTGTTTCGTACTGGAGGGCCTTAATACTAGAGGCAACCCATTAGAGACACTCTCCAGCTCTCCAGCTTATTGCCCATTCGAAAGAAAATAAGAGACGCCTCCAGCTTAATTATGGCTCCTCATCGGTAACATTTTTCATCTTGAAAAAAAGTTATAGCTCCTTTTCGAGCCGGCTTGGCGTCCACCAAATTATAGGATGGTGTACTGCATGCAGACACTCACACTGGTCGTAGCACGGCAAAATGAGGGGTCAAATAACATGCCCACAATATACATATATTAACAGCGATTGTGGGGGGTTAAATCATGTACAAGCCAAATTCCCCTCCATTCCTCTCCAAACCCCTTGGGAGGACGTTGAACCGAACAAGGCCTAAGACTAACCACAGTGGGAGTAACTTAATTCCATACGGTATCATAATATGATACTCAACCCTCTCTTTCTTCATTTAATTCTATGCCACCTCACCAAATTTGCCTAGTTGGCCATGCATGATACTACTAATGATATTCCCATTACAACCAGCCTAGTAGAATTAATATAACTAATCTAAATGGTCATCACCCGATCTCTTTGTCCTCCTCCCGCATCTGGCTGAAGAAGAATCGTGCAAGGCACCGACTGTATTCGTCGGCGTCACCTCGGCGGTGACCTTCAAAGGATACAATCGGCGGCGACCTCCCATGTTATACTTCTCCTCGATGATGGCGGGGACGTGCTGGCCATCACCTCGTCGACATCCGCATAGCCGCGCCACCTCGTCGACATCTGCGGTGGCTTCTTTCTCTGCCTGCATGGCACGGCTACGCATGCGTCGATGGTGGATGGCCCAGTCGCAGACACTGGAGGCGTTGTACGATGCGGCATCGTTGAGGGAAGCGATGATGCCCATGCCACCGTGCTCCTCGACAAGCCGGCGTGGAGCAAGTCGGCACTCTTCCTCGAGCTGTATTGGAGTGGCCAACTTCAGAACCATGCACTAGCTTAGTGCGGCAACTGCCTCCGACGGGCTAGGCGATATAGGTGGAGCAGCGAGCTACCTCCCTCGTAACTACCAGGCTCGGCGGGCCACCCCCAGACGGGTTTTATGCCGGAGATCTGCTCTACATGCTCGTCCGATGCCACCGAAAGAGTGGAGAAAATGGTGGAAGGAGGAGCTTGGCTGACATCCTGCTCCTAAACGGACGTGTGTGGCCGAAGTGGGTTTCTCACATTCCACGCGGGTTAAAATGTTGGTATTTGAATGCGGCGAGGAGGCGGGTATAGCTGGGAGTGCAGCGGGCGGCACCCTGGGCCGGCGCGCCGCTTCAAATGGCGGACGCAGTGAGAGGTCGCGTCCACCCTGACCCCCTTTCCCATGGACCTTGACGGTGTACGTCTGTAAGTGGATCTAGTGCCCCTTAGTGATTTTGGTGTATTGAAGACTTATAGGTTAAGGGACTAATGTGTTTGTGAGTGTACATAGGTCTATAAGATTATGAGGAGTTTGATATTTACGATGAAAGTCGACCCCTAAAAATGAATGTCTTCAGATGAAGACTTTGAAAGTGAAGAAATTGGTGTGACCATGAACACTTGATATTCATGCGAGGAATATGAAGCGTCAAGACTTCTGTTTTCGTTCGTTTTCTCATTCTTGAGTCATAGGAAACACCGTGTTGTTAAAGGGGGTCGAGGTAAAACTAAGGAAAAGTTTCCAAGTGATGCTCATCTAAAAGCCTACACATACCAAATCCTTTCGTGTGAAACCATTGGAAATCTCATACAGTTCAGTCAATTTCTTCAGTGAGAGAGACAAAGATCTTTTGGCCTCTGAGGAATTTGTTCTGACTGAGAGTTAGGAATTCGCCAGTGCAGATTGCCTACAAGTGAGGAACATGATAGCCCTAAGGAATTTGATACTCAAATTTCCGACCGTTGCTATGCTATGCGCCAGCTATTCCAAAATATCTACCCACCTAACGGTCATATCATTGACGGGCATTTATGTCTTATCATGTCGGGCTGCTCCGTAGGCTATAAATAGCCGCCCCCTACAACCACTAGTTGGTTGGCTGCTCTGATAGAAACTAACACTTGTCATTGAGAGCATCCCATCCTTCGAGGACTTCGAGCGAAAATCATCAAGTGAGGAAAAACCCAAACCCAAATACCTACAAACCTAAAGTGATTGAGCATCACTTAAGAGATTGTTCCTGTGTGGAACCGACACTTGTTACCTTTTAGGACTGTGTATCCTCCAGATAGTTAGGCGTCATGGTCTAGAGCATCCAAGAGAAAATTGTGGATCACTAAGTGACCGAGTCTGTGAAGGTTTGGAAGTCACCTGAAGATTTACCACGAGTGATTGGGCGAGGTCTGTGTGATCTTAGCTCAAGGAGAATACGGTGAGGACTGTGTGTCCTCATGTTTAAATATCTAGCCGCTCCAACCAGACGTACGACTGTCACAACAGTTGGAACTGGTCTAGCAAATCATCGTCTTCACCAAGCTACTGGTTCTATTTCGTCAACCCTTTCATTTCTTCATTCATGTGTTGATGAACTTGATCGTTACTGTTTAAAGACTTTGACTGAAGACTTTCTCAATTTCCTCAATCAAATTTCTTCAGTCACTTTGTCTTTAGCTTGCTTATCCTATTTACACGCTACTTGTACTATGTGCTTGTTTTTATTTCATCATGATGACTGATAACCCACAAGTATAGGGGATCACAACAGTTTTCGAGGGTAGAGTATTCAACCCAAATTTATTGATTCGACACAAGGGGAGCCAAAGAATATTCTCATGTATTAGCAGCTGAGTTGTCAATTCAACCACACCTGGAAACTTAATATCTGCAGCAAAGTGTTTAGTAGAAAAGTAATATGATGGTAGTGGTAATGGTAGCAAAAGGTAATGATAGCAAAAGTAATGTTTTGGTATTTTGTAGTGATGATAGTAATAGCAACGGAAAAGTAAATAAGCGAAAAATAATATATGGAAAGCTCGTAGGCAATGGATCAGTGATAGAGAATAATGCCGGATGCGGTTCATCATGTAATAGTCATAACCTAGGGTGACACAGAACTAGCTCCAATTCATCAATGTAATGTAGGCATGTATTCCGAATATAGTCAAACATGCTTATGGAAAAGAACTTGCATGACATCTTTTGTCCTACCCTCCCGTGGGAGCGGGGTCCTAATGGAAACTAAGGGATATTAAGGCCTCCTTTTAATAGAGTACTAGACCAAACCATTAACACATAGTGAATACATGAACTCCTCAAACTACGGTCATCACCGGTAAGTATCCCGATTATTGTCACTTCGGGGTTAACGGATCATAACACATAATAGGTGACTATGGACTTGCAAGATAGGATCAAGAACTCTCATATATTGATAAAAACATAATAGGTTCAGATCTGAAATAATGGCACTCGGGCCCTACTGACAAGCATTAAGCATAGCAAACTCATAGCAACATCAATCTCAGAACATAGTGGATACTAGGGATCAAACCCTAACAAAACTAACTCGATTACATGATAAACCTCATCCAACCCATCGCCGTCCAGCAAGCCTACAATGGAATTACTCACGCACGGCGGTGAGCATCATGAAATTGGTGATGGAGGATGGCTGATGATGATGGCGATGGATTCCCCTCTCCAGAGCCCCGAAAGGACTCCAGATAGCCCTCCGAGAGGTTTTAGGGCTTGGTGGCGGCTCCGTATCGTAAAATCGCAATGAATCCTTCTCTATTTTTTTCCTCCCCAAAAGCAAATATATAGAGTTGGAGTTCAAGGTTGGAGGAGCTCCAGGGGGCCCACGAGGTAGGGGGGCGCGCCCCCACCCTCGTGGATAGGTGTGTGGGCCCCCTGGTCTTCATCTTTTGCAAGGATTTTTTATTATTTCCGAAAGATGTTCTGTGAAGATTCAGTCATTCCAGAACCTTTTGTTTCTACACATAAACAACACCATGGCAATTCTGCTGAAAACAGCGTCATTCCGGGTTAGTTCCATTCAAATCATGCAAGTTAGAGTCCAAAACAAGGGAAAAAGTGTTTGGAAAAGTAGATACGATGGAGACATATCAATGACCCTGTTACAACTCTGTTACACATGCATCTGAGTACTTATTCCGCTGCTAGTTGTTCGTGACATAGGAAATTTTCCTCACCTTGGAATTTCCTCAGTGACGAATTTGTAAAAATCGCCTATTCACCCCCCTCTAGTTGATATAACGCACTTTTCAATTGTATGAGAGCAAGGTACTCCCTTGTTCTGTGTGATTTTGGTTTAACCACCTGGAGTTTTAGTTATGTCGACCGCAGGAATGAAGAAAGTGACATGCCCCATCTTTGACGGTCATGATTATCCCAAGTGGAAGGTCATGATGAGGAAGCGCCTCATGGCGATGAACAGCGAGCTATGGACCGTCACTGAGATTGGTGTTTACCGATCTTTGCAAGATGGCGGACGCTGATGATATTCACAAGTACACTCGACTTGACATCATGGCAAAGGACATCATCTGCTCCTGCTTATCCTGAAATCAGTTCAGGAATATTATGCATCTCTGCCATGCGAAGCTTATCTGGGACCAACTCTCCGACGTCTATGAAGGTCATCGAACTCGTCATGATCCTTGGTTTGAGGATTTCAAGGAATCACTCAAAATGATGACTTTCAATCCTGAACCATCATCCTCTACACCATGCCTCATGGCAAAAGGTGCCAAGGTAATCGAATGTTTCTCATCTGAGTCTAGTGATGATGAATTTGGACCCAGCTATACCAAGCTTACTTCTATTGCCACTAAACAACAAAAAGCTTTGGAAAAGGTTCAAAACATGCTAGATGAAAGTGATGATACGTTGGGTGAACAAATGGATCAAACTCAAACTCTGACTGAAAATCTTCAGAGACTTCAGTCTAAGTTTGATAACCTTCAAAGTCATCATAACACTCTTTTAGCAGATCATGAGAAGCTTTCATATCAATTTCTTCAAAGAAAGCAAGATCTTGAGAAGCTAAGGGTGAGTTATGAAGATCTTCAGAAGGAATGATTCATTGCTTGCTCAACAGATCAGTTCCACTCAGGTTGACTTCATTCCACCATGTTTGAATCTGCTAATTCTTCACCTAAAAGTTCAAATGCTTTCTATTGCTGCAAATTCTTCAACTATCTCTTGTGGTCACAAATTCCTCATCTGAGGATACCACTAGTATCACTGACAATGCAGGGTTGAAGGAATTGTATGTGACAGGCATGTACAAAAGCCTCAAAGGGCATCAGGCTCTTTGTGATGTGCTTAAAAAGCAGATCCTCAAAAGGAACCCTGGGAAAGAGGGTATTGCCTTTGAGAGGAAACTCAATGCTGATGGGACCTACTGGAAACCTGAGCAGTATCCAAAACCTCATGGGTTGCTGCAAAGGGACCTCCCGTAGATCCATCCACTTTATCTGGCTTTACATGTGAATCTTCATATTCTTCTGATGAGTCATTTGACTCCAACTATAAACTGTTCAAAAATTAGAATGGTGAAGTATTTGCTAGATATGTTGGAACTAACTGCAGAAACGGTCCCCCCTATGAAGAAAATCTGGGTTCCCAAAAGGTGCCTTGAAAGTCTTCAGGTGAATGTCATCATGACACCACCTGTGAAGAATAGGAACCCAAATCAAATTCTTCATATGGACCAAAGTCTTCATATGGATCCAAGTCCTCATATGGACCAAATTCCTCACATGGATCAAATTCCTCATATGGATCCAGATCCTCATATGAACATATCGTGCTAACACTTCTGTTTCACAGGGAAAATCTAAGAGTATGAATATGTGCACTATTCTTCGAATCATTATGTTCATAAGTCCTCGAAGAATTTCTCTGCTTATTCATATGCTTACTCTAACCCCTCTTCTGTGAAACGAAGTGGACTGGCTTCTATGCCACCTTTCTCTTATGGAGCTTGCTGATGAATGAAGAAAAAGAACTAATTTCTTATGCAGGGTCAGGTCTCCAGATGAATTGTCTGAATGAATTTGCTGGAGACCTGAAAAATGCTTGAAAGGACGCAAGCTAATCACATGAAGAAATGAATATTCATTTCTCACGTCCTCATACTGCTATATCTGTTGTATTGTTGATGAAATTCAATCTGATGAATTTGATGTCATATTCTTCACTGATGAAGTATATGAGTTCGTAAGATGCACTAATTCATCTGCAGGATGATCAACCCAAAGCCACTGAGTGGGTCCTCGACAGTGGATGTACAAATCACATGACTGGTGACCAAGAAACTATTGATGGACACTGCTTTATCTCCATCGCATCTGAAGCATATCACCTACACTGACAAAGGCAAAAGCAAGGTATTGGGTCTAGGTAGGGTTGCGATCTCAAAGGATCGACAAATGGACAAAGTCATGCTTGTCGAGTCCTTAGGATTCAACCTCATCTCTGTCTCAATGCTTTGTGATCTTGATATGGTTGTTGTCTTTGGCAAGTATCATTGTGTTGTTGTAACATCCCAATTTTTCAATTTGGATGTTATACATAGGTCATCATATGCATATCATATTTTATCTGCATTTTGGTTGTGATCCTAGAAATCCTAAGCAATTCAAGGACCCAAGGAGAGAGTTGGGGATTTTCATTTATTTTCATATTTGAATTTTTCTAAAATTTTAAAAGAGGATCAATTTGGTTTTAATATTTTTCTCTCCAAATATTTCTAATATTAAAAATAAAAGAGAGAAGATAATATGACTTCTTCAAAAAGAGAGGAATATTGGGGCAATTTTTTTAAAATCAAATATATAATTTATTTGGATTTTATTTGCTATTTTATTTGAATTAGAAAAATATACATTTTTGAAAATTGCATTACTAGGCCAGAAAAATGTTCTTTGCCTAAATAGTTTATTTAGACGGTCAAAATTGTTTTTGGCATTTTTAGATTTTTTATATTTTATTAGCATTTTTCTTCGGTGGATTTAAAAAAAATCTTTTCCCACCCGACTGGGCCGAAGCCCAGCCGAGCAGGCCGGCCCACGCGCGCGGCGCCTCCGCCCGTGTCTTCCTCGCGCATGGTAGCCGCCGCCGCCGGAGCTCCGGAGAGTCCGAGCCGGACACCCCTCGCGCTGCCCCTACCCCAAGTCGGCCGAGGCCCCCCCTCTTTAAATAGTTGCCGCACCGCCGCCTCTTCTCCACCCCGCCACCGCACCGCACCGCCACCGCGCCACCACCGCAGCCGCCGCCGCCAGCCCGCGCCGCCGCCGCCTGCCGCCGCCGGATCCCGCCGCCGCGCTGGAATCCGGCCTCACCGCCGGACCTCGCCGTCGTCGTGAACCAGTAGAAAACCGCCCCGGTTCGCCGGTTCGTTTCAGTTTTAGATCTAAATCGGTTTTTATTTTAGGGTTAGGGTTTTCTCGGTTTTCTCGGCTTTTCCCGATCGGATCTAGTTAACGAACGTTCACTCGAACGTCTTCGTAGCGAACGCATTCGTCTGTTCATCCCTGATAGCGAACGTTCATTCGTTGGTCTTTTTATTTTATTTTATTTTCAGCTAGGGACCTATCCGCGATTATTTTTATCATAGATTAGCCCCTGATCTTCAAACCCTCGCAACTTTTTAACCGTTCGTCCAAATCAAGTGAAACAAGCGCCAAAATCTACATCTCGAACCCCTCTTTCCAGTTAATCAATGTGAACATGATTTGACAATTTAAAATTTGGTTCCAAGCAGATTTGTTTTCGAACTTCTTTTGATCATAGTTTGAGTTTCGTAGCTTCGATTTGATTGATTCTTCTTGCAAATCGAAGTTCTTCGGTTGTATCTTCAGTTTGGACTTTTTATCTGAGTTTTACCCTTGCATCTATGCTTGAGTGATTATGTATGCTATTGTTTGTTTGTGATAGAGTTTCTAGAGTGCGAAGCATGCTACTACGAGTCACTAGGGTTTTCAGATCGTCAACAAGGCAAGTAACACTTTGATCATATCCCTTATTACCCAGTTTTTTATGCATTAGTTTCCCTGAAACATTGCATGAGTAGGATCTGATTAACATGTGGGTATTGGGAAGTATTTGATGAGGTAGAACCTATTGTCATTTATGCAAACTTGGGAGTTACTTCTATGTTATGCTTATACTGCTATGCTATGCTCGTAGACGTGGTTTGGTTGAGTGTATCCATGACAGATGTCAGAGTTGTTAAATAATGGTTAACTTAAGGTGGCTACTTTAATACACATCTGGATGGATTGGTTGAGGCACCTTTGGAGCACCCAGTGGTTGTCTGAGCACTTGGAGCAATCCAGCGCTGTCCCGGGATATCCCGGAGTACCCGTGTGATCATCTTATGGTTCGCCACCCAGGCTCAAAGGGATCATAAGATTATTCATGCTGGAAACTTCCGTGTGCAGCCACAAGACATTATGGGCTCTAGCATAGTTGAGTAAGTTGTGGGAAACCTTTCCATGATGGGCTAGCAGATGTAGGGGATTGTTGGTGTACCGGCCTATCTATCGGTTAAGGGGACCTCTTCGGAAATACTGTGTCTCAGTCATTCGTTTCTCAAACATCATGCAGTGTGAGAAATATAACGGAGCAGATCGATTCTTGTGGGGAAAAGTGTGCAAACCTCTGCAGAGTGTATAAACTAATCATGGTTAGCCGTGTCCCCGGATATGGACATCTTGAGTATCTGGTCTTGAATTATTGGTTTGATCTCATCACTCTTAATTAATTTTGTTGGGCTGTTAATTACTGTTTAATTGGGATTGAGTTGGAGGAACCTTCTCAATATTTATCAACCAACTGTAGTTAAATAAAATATATTCCTTTGTAGTAGGGAAAAATTGGCTTTACACAAACATGATAACCATAGAGCCTCCACCAGCCATATATGCATGTAGTGATAGCAGTTATTCTATTTGTTCATTGCTCTATAGTGTTATTTTGCCAGCATATTCCATGTGCTGACCCTTTTCGGGCTGCAACGTATATGTTGCAGACTTTTCAGACAAAGAGTAAGGTGCGCTAGGTCGTTGTCTTGCACTCAGCTATGCCGTTGGAGTTGATGGACTCATTTACCTTCGATGCTTCCTCAGTTATCTTTTAGGTGGCCTTAAGCCATATTATTGTAATAAGTTCTCTTTTGAGACATTCAATGTAATAATTGTGTGATTGCACTCTGTTATAAATCCTTTAAGTACTATGTGTGTCAGCATTACCGATCCAGGGATGACACTTATACATAGAGATTTGACCGTCCGAGGTCGGATCGCTATAGTTGTGATCATGGAAGCTGATAATTCCAATGTCTTCGAAGGCTTTAGGAGAGAAGACTTGTATATTGTTGATTTCTCTACAGGACCACAGCCTGCCACGTGTCTACTTTGGCAAAAGCTTCAGAAGGCTGGTTATGGCATTAACGACTAGGTCATGGTGGCATGAGGAACTTGCACACACTCGTGAAGAAGAAGCATGTCATTGGCATTGAGGGTGTCAAATTCCTCTAGGACCATCTGTGTGGAGCTTGCGAGGCTGGAAAGATGACCAAGTCTAAGAATCCCTCAAATATACTATCATGACTACCACTCATCCATTTGACTTGCTTCACATGGATCCTCTTAGTCTTGCCCTACTCACTATGCCACATTCACTAATGCTGCATCTTTATATGGCTTTGTTATTGTTGATGACTATTCTCGTTACGCATGGGTGCATATCATCACTTACAAAACTGAAGTGCAAGAAATCTTCAAACGGTTTTCCTCGAGGGCTTCAAAAAACTTCGGTGTGAAGATCAAGCACATTAGAAGTGACAACGGGGCCGAGTTCAAGAATACTTGTCTTGATGACTATCTTGATGAACTTGGTATTACGCATGAGTTATCAGCTCCTTATACTCCTCAGCAGAATGACGTCGTGGAGTGCAAGAACATGACTCTTGCTGAGATGGCTCGCACTATGCTTGATGAATACAAGACACCTCCTCGCTTCTGGCCTGAGGCAATTGATACTGGCATGCCATTATCATCAAAAGGGTATATCTTCACAAATTCTTCAAAAAGAACCTCATATGACTCCTCACTGATAGAAACCCAATGTGAGTTATTTCAAAGTCTTCGATGTTAAATGTTGGATTAGAGATCCTCATCACAATTCTAAATTTGGCACTGAAACCACATGAAGGTTTTATGCTTGGTTACGGAAAGGACTCGCACACCTACAGAGTCTTCAACACCTTTCACCACAAGGTTGTTGAAACTGTAGATGTGCGGTTCGATGAAACTAACGGCTCGCAAAGAGAGCGCCTACCTCCTGTGCTAGATGAAATGACTCCTGAGGAATCCATTAAATTCAAGGCTACTGAGGATGTCATTCCTACCAAAGAATCTGCAGAAGAAGCCATTCCAGATATTGAAGAACATCATGCTGGTGCACCTGAAGAAAATGGCTCTGAAGAAAATGCTGAGCCCAGTCAACGTCGTCAACCTACCCATCCTCGCGTTGCAAATGAAGTGAATATTGAGAAAATCATCAACGACATCAAGGCACCAGGTCCTCTCACACGCTCAAGGGCTTCACATTTTTCTAAATTTTCTGGGCACTTTGCTTTTGTCTCTATCACAGATCCCACCAAAGTAGATGAGGCATTTCTGGAGCCTGAGTGGATTCAAGCGATGCAAGAGGAATTACATCAATTCGAGCTCAACAATATCTGGGAACTCGTCAAGCGACCAGACCCACGCAAGCACAATATCATTGGTACCAAATGGATCTACTGCAACAAGCAAGATGAAAATGGCCTTGTGGTGAGGAATAAGGCTCATATTGTACCTCAAGGCTACACACAGGTTGAAGGAATTGATTTTGATGAAACTTTTGCACATGTTGCTAGACTTGAGGCTATTCACATATTGCTTGCTTATGCTAACCATCATAATATCATCTTATATCAAATGGATGTGAAAAGTGCATTCCTCAATGGTACGCTTGAGGAAGAAGTATATGTTGCTCAACCCCCAGGTTTTGAAGATCCTAAGCATCCTGAAAAAGTCTTCAGACTCAATAAGGCTCTCTATGGCCTCAAGAAGGCCCCACGGGCGTGGTATGATACTTTGAAGGAATTCCTCATGAAGAAAGGCTTCAAACCCGGTTCACTTGACCCAACTCTTTTCACCAAAACCTATGATGATGAATTACTCATGTGCCAAATCTATGTTCATGATATTATCTTTGGCTGTACTAACCAACATTATAGTGACGAATTTGCCTATATGATGAGTGAGGAATATCAAATGTCTATGATGGGAGAATTGAAATTCTGCTTACATCTTCAAAATCATCAACAGTGCAACGACATCTTCATATCTCAAGAGAAATACCTCACGGATGTGTTGAGGAAATTCGGCATGCAAGATTGCAAAGGCGTCAAAATCCCTATGCCCACAAATGGCCATCTATGCACTGATGAAAATGGTATAGATTTCGATCAAAAGGTATACCGCTCCATGATTGGATCTTTATTGTATCTATGTGCATCTAGGCCAGATATTATGCTTAGTGTTTGCATATGTGCCCGTTTTCAAGCTACACCGAAGGAACCACACCAGAAGGCTGTGAAGCATATTTTTCGATATCGAGCTCACACTCCAACACTTGGATTATGGTATCCCAAGGGCTCGACTTTCGATCTCATTGGATATTCTGACTCTGACTATGCTGGTGATTTAGTGGATCGCAAGTCAACATCAGGCACATGCCATTTCCTCGGACGATCCTTAGTATGTTGGTCCTCGAAGAAGCAGAACTGTGTATCACTCTCTACTGCTGAAGCTGAGTACATTGCTGCTGGTTCGTGCTGTGCTTAATTGCTATGGATGAAGCAAACCCTCAAGGACTACGTCATCAATGTGAAGAATGTGACACTCTTATGTGACAATGAGAGTGCCATCAGGATTGCTCATAACCCAGTTCAGCACTCAAAGACAAACCACATCCAAATTCGTCATCATTTTCTTCGAGATCATGTGTTTAAGGGCGACATCTCTATCGAGCACGTGAAGACTGAAGGACAGCTAGCCTATATCTTCACAAAGCCCTTGGATGAGAAGAGATTTAGCAAGTTGCGGTGTGAGATAAATATCTTAGATTCTTCGAATGTTCTTTGAAAAGGACACACATCCTAACACTTATGCAAAATTGATGACTTAGATGTGCAACACACGAAGTAACGTTTTTTCTTCAATCAATGAACACTACTAGGAAAAGGGCTATAGCTAATATGGGCATTAATGGCGCACCTGTATCTGGTGCGCCACTGCTATTACTAATGGCGCACCTGGTGGCCGGTGCGCCATTACTAGTTTTGAAAAAAAGGTAAAAAAATTGTTAGCAGTGGCGCACCAGGGGACAGTGCGCCATTACTAGTTCTAAGTAGTAATGGCGCACTGTCCATTGGTGTGCCACTACTGTTTTTTCAAAACTAGTAATGGCGCACCACTCACCAGGTGCCCCATTAGTAACCCTGGTTACTAATGGCGCATTCATAGGTGGTGCACCATTGGTAACCTAGGAGCAGCTAGATATTTTGGACAGCCACCTACCACACCCACTTTCCCCACTTCATTCTCTCCACCTCTACCAAGCTTGGTCTCGGCTGCCTCCTCCTCCTCATCTCATTTGCATCATAGATTCACCCAAATTAAGTGGTTAAATTTCCTTTGTTTGATAGGTAAGTAAGGGGAAAGCTTTCTTTATGTTCTAGATCTACATTTTTCTCCCTCCAACAACATACACACTTTTTATGGCCTAGATCTACATATGTTTGTGGTGTTGCATATGTTTGTGTTTGCAGGTACCGGTATTTGAAATGCGATAGTTGCCAATATTTTGTCGGAATGTTGATTCATTTCTGTTTCGGCAAGAATTTGGCACTATGCATTGTTTTTTGTCCTATTTTAGGCAAAGTCATGCCAAATTTTTTTTGGTTCTAAAATATCATTTTGCTCTACCCCGCAGGCGACCATGGTCCGCACGATGACCGAAGGCATTGTGAATAGGTTTTTGAGCTCCACGAAGGCCGAGATGCTTCAAAAGAACGAGAAGGAGATAAGATGTCCGTGTCGAAGATGCAAGCTGAAGAGCCTTATGGACCCGGATTCCATACAGGTGCGGGCCCACCTGCTCTTGCGTGGTTTCATGGATTGCTATTGATGGCAAGGTGATGAAGATGACTATGAAGTCGTCCATGGGGGCTGGGCAAGAAATGAGGAAGGGCAGCAAGACAACCGTGGCGAGGGCGGGCAAGAAGACGAAGAATCTCCAAGACATGATCACGAAGTAGATGCATTACACAGTCATCATGTAGAAGATGCCGGACATGATGATGAGGAAGGTCAAGACGAAGGGAATGATCATGAAGATGAAGATGCCGGAGTATACGATGATGGACCATCGATGGGCTAGGTACAGGACCCTCATATTCAAGAGCTGCTTCTCAAGCAGACGGATAACGCGAGAGCTACCTCCTGAGAGAAAGCCAAGCTGGATCAACTGGAGATAGACGCAGTTACTCCATTGTATGAAGGATGCAGGCCCGAGGATACCCGCCTGAAAGTAACGCTCATGGCTCTGGAGATGAAGGTAAAACACAAAATGACCGACGCATGCTTCGACGAGAACATGTCATTCTGGCACGAACGTCTTCCCAAGGGGAACAAGTGCCCGACCAGTTTCGAGGAGGCGAAGAAAATCGTGTGTCCTCTGGATTTACCGCACGTGAAATACCATGTGTGCATGAACAATTGCATCATTTATTGGGACGAGCACACGGAGTCTACCATATGTCTGGTGTGCGGAGTCACTCGATACAAGAAGAGGAAGAAAGCTCCTCGAAAAGTGGTGTGGTACTCTCCGATCACTCCTCATCTGCAGCAGTATTTCATGGACCCTAAGCTAGCAAAGCTCCTGCGTTAGCACGCGGATAGGGAGGAGAAGAAGCGAGAAGATGACGGAAATGATCCAGAGATAAATAAAAAGACAAGATGCTGAGTCACCCTAAGGATGCGAGCCAGTGGCAAGCATTGAACTTTGAACACCCAGAATTTGGGGATGATCCATGGAACATTGTGCTAGGCGCGAGCACCGATGGAGTCAATCCGTTTGGCAGCCAGAGAAGCACACATAGCACCTGGCCTGTGTTTGTGTGGATGTACAACCTTCCCCCCTGGTTGTGCATGAAGAGGAAGTACATTCACATGAGTATGCTAATTGAAGGGCCGAAACAACCAGGGAACAACATCAATTTGTATCTGGGCTGCTGAAAGAGGAGCTAGACACGCTGTGGAAAACGCCAGCCAATACATGGGACGCCGCAGAGAAAGAATATTTCCCTATGAGAGTCGCACTTCTCACGACGGTGCATGACTATCTTAGTTACGGATATGTCACGGGGCAGGTGGTCCACGGATTTTCTGGATGCGTCAAGTGCATGGATGACACAACGTATCGCCAGCTAGATAGAGATCCCGGGTCTTCGAAAACCGTGTTCATGGGACATCGAAGGTGGCTTCTCGACGATGACTCATGGAGAAAACGCAAGGATCTGCTCGATGGTGAAACCGAACCCCAAAGACGCCCGCGTACGAGGAGCGGCGAGGAAATAAACGAGCTGTTGAAAAATTGGAAAGATTGCCCACTGCCGAGAAAGAAGAAAAAGGCGCCAGAGCCGGGAAAGAAGCGAAAGGCGCCAGAGCCACTGCTGAAGGTATGGAAAACGAGGTCTATTTTCTGGGACTTGCCGTACTGGAAGATCCTCCGTGTGCCTCACAGCCTTGATGTCATGCATATCACGAAGAACGTGTGCGAGAGTCTGCTTGGTACCCTGCTCAACATGCCAGAGAGGACCAACGATGGGCTGAAAGCAAGGGCAGACTTGAAATCAATGGGCATTAGGGAGGAGCTTCACGCTAATGATGATGATGATGATGATGATGATGAGGCAAACCAGGACATGGAAAGTTTTCGCAAAGAAAAAAGGCCAAGAAGATCGGAAATGACTACCCTCCCGCGTGCTTCACTCTAATTCAGGAGGAGATCGAGCAGTTTTTCACCTGCCTCATAGGAGTAAAACTTCCTTACGGTTACGCGGGGAAGATAAGCAGATACCTAGACTCAGCGAAACAGAAGTTCAGCGGGATGAAGTCTCACGACTGTCACGTGCTGATGACGCAGATACTTCCAGTTGCAATCCGTGGGATCATGGACGCGCACATCCATGAAACGCTATTTGGCCTATGCAACTTTTTCGACGTCATCTCTCGGAAGTCGGTTGGCGTGAGGCAACTCAGAAGGCTACAGGAAGAGATCATGGTGATACTATGTGAGCTTGAGATGTACTTCCCGCCCGCATTATTCGATGTTATGGTGCATCTGCTGGTCCATATCGTGGAGGATATCATCCAACTCGGGCTGACGTTCCTGCATAGCATATCCCATTCGAAAGGATGAATGGTGTCATCAAAGGATACGTTCGCAACATGTCACGTCCAGAGGGAAGCATAGCCA
Source organism: Triticum urartu (assembly GCF_003073215.2). Taxonomy (NCBI): domain Eukaryota; kingdom Viridiplantae; phylum Streptophyta; class Magnoliopsida; order Poales; family Poaceae; genus Triticum; species Triticum urartu. Next base: position 303,042,906 of record NC_053024.1, on the reverse strand, counting down.
GGGGCTTTCTGACCGAAGAGTGCATCTCCTACTGCATGAATTATCTAGGCATCGAGAACCCCGTTGGTCTGCCCGTCAACAGGCACCTCGGCGGGCTCACTGGATGGGGTCACCGCGATGGTCGCCGCGAAATGCATGTCGACTTCGAGGGTCGACTCCCTGACTTTGAAAGAGCAAACCTAGTCGTGCTACAACACATAGACGTGGTCGATCCTTTTGTGGTAGAGCACAAAACCTTTATTGAGAAGACGTACAATGACCGAGGCCAACAGAGGATGGATGGAGATATAATCAAAGAGCACAACTCATGTTTCACGTGTTGGTTCAAGGAGAAGCTTCTGTCATACCCTTTACATGAGGATTCTTCCGCGGAAGAAAAACACATATTCGCCTTGTCATAGGGCGCCGAGCACAACCTGATGACCTATGAGGTGTACGATATCAATGGCTACACATTCGACACCTAGGACAAGGACATGAAGAGTGATGGTTATCAGAACTCCGGGGTAACGATGGAGGCCTACACCGGTAATGACAAGGACATATACTACGGAAGGATCGAGGAGATCTGGGAGCTGAGATATGCTGTAGAGAAGGTCCCGATGCTCCGTGTCAGATGGGCCAAGAGAGTCCTAAAAGAAGACCGGTATTTCACCGCCATGGTTATACCCGAAGCCAAATCCAAGACCGCGGGCGCAAACGTCACCGTGAAAAATGAGCCATGGGTACTGGCTTCCCACGTGGACCAATGCTTCTTCATTACCGACCCGTCAAAGCCCATTCGTGTTGTCGTGAGGAGAGGCAAAAGGAAGATCATCGGAATGGATGGAGTCACCAATGAGCAAGACTTCGACAAGTACGATGACCCAAAGATGGAACATGACAACGACGATGAAGTGCCATACACCACAAGAAGAAGCAGGACCACCCTACCTAAAGGACGTCCGTTCAACAGAAGAACTCCATTTACGAAAAAGAAGGGCAAGAAGATTGTGAAAAGATAGCTAGCTAAGATGGATTGTATTTAAATTGTAGTCTTCATTTCTCGATTGTATTTCCACATATTGAAATGATATTTCTTCTGTTCTAGTCCTCATGAATATTTATTTATGTTTATTCTGGTATACTAATTTTTATTTATGTTTATTCTGGTATTGAATTTCTAACTCACAAAAAGTATTGAATTTGTTAATATTTTATGAACTCATGAATATTTTTAAATTTCATGGGCACGTTTTGAATTCATGAATATTTTTTCAAATTTGATGATATTTTTTCATATTCATAAATTTTTTACCAATTCACAAATGAATGCAATTAAAAATCCAAAAAAACAATTTTGATGATATTTGACGATATTTTCAAATAACAATTTTGATGATATTTTCAAACAACAAATTTGATGATATTTTTTCATATTCATAAATATTTTCAAATAACAAATTTGATGATATTTTTCACATTCATAAATATTTTCAAATTTGATCGTCATTTTCTAAAAAATTATTAGATGCAACAAAAAATCCAAATTTTTTTTACTAATGGCGCACGAGGAGAAGGTGCGCCATTGCTATCAAGGTACTTATGGTGCACCCCTAGGAGGTGCGCCATTGGTATACCATTTTTTATGATATTTTTTCAAATATTTTCAAAGAACAAATTTGATGATATTTTCAAATAACAAATTTGATGATATTTTTTCATATTCATAAATATTTTCAAATAAAAAATTTGATGATATTTTTTCACATTCATAAATGTTTTCAAATTTGATCGTCATTTTCTAAAAAATTATTAGATGCAACTAAAAAAAAGTTAGTAATGGCGCACCAGGGGAAGGTGCGCCATTGCTATTATTGTGTTTATGGCGCACCCCTAGATGGTGCACCATTGCTAACCTTCCCCCTCTATGTAGGTCTGTTCTGTCCATCTCGCTATCCCTCCCTCGCCAGATCCCCCTCACCCCCCGCGCCCGCTCCACCGCCGCCGCCGACCCCCGCATCCGACGACCCCCGCACCCGCTCCACCGCCGTCGTCCGCCCGCTCCCCTCGCCCGCCCCGGCCCAGCAGCGTGCAGAGCCTAGAAAGCCTCGCCGTTGTCGCCCCTGCCCGCCCTCGAGCGCCAGCCACAGCCAATCCAGCCACCGGTGGGGCAGTGCGCATCCTCAGCACCATCGACCGCGAGCTGCTCAAGCCCTCCACCTCCGTCGCGCTACACCATCGAGCGCGAGCTGCTCAAGCCCGCTCCCCTCCCTCAGTCGTCGCCATCGGCCGCCCTCGGGGCCCTCTCCGAGACGCTGACGCCAGCTAGCCCGCTCCCATCACTGCGCCAGCTGGCCGGACGGTCCCCTCCCCTCGCCGACTCGCCTCCAACCTGCAGTTCGATTCGGTATTGCCTTCTCCTCCTCTCCGACCTGTTCTTGCGCCTCATGTTCCCTTATCCTCACCTTCCTCTTCTCCTACAATTGGATTGCCATGGCCGTCGTCCCCAAGGGCTGCCGCCATGGGAGGTCGGGGGAAGTAACCAGCCAGCCGTCCACACCATTGGCGCACCGTAAGTGGTAGTTCAGAACTCAGTTTGAAGTAAATGCTCTCATTTTTTGGGGTGCCATCAGATGGTCAAAATATATATCTTTGTTGCAACAGAACACTGTCTATCTTGCATTTGATCTACTTAGTATTCAGTCAATTTTATCCAGAAACAGTTTCAGTGTTGTGTTTCCTAAGAACATGGATGGCCGGTGCTTGTTAAAGCACCTTGTTTATTTGAATTGGATGCTATATGGTTTCATTGGAAATACTAGTGAATGGTGGTAGTATTTATGGTGCTCAATTCTGATGGAAAGTTGTAAATCTGGAGTCAAAATTTGTCAAAATTAACTGAAGTTTCAATAACATTCTGTGTATTGTAATTGTTGGACATTACAGTAATTTCAATTGTTGTTAACTGTTGTAGCATTAGGAGTAGTTTTACTGCAGTACAAGCATTAGGAGTACTGTAAATGGAGTGCCTGCATTAGGAGTATCTTCAGTTTCCTCTCTATCTCTCTCTCTCACTCTCTCTCTCTCTCCAGATTTTTCTAGTGATATCCTGTAGAGATTTGTACTGATCTCCTGTAGCTTATGTAGCTTCTTCAGACTTGATTCACTAAATTCACTAAAGCATGGAGTAATTTTGGAGTAACATTTTTCTATTAATCAAGATAAACTGAAACCTTTTCCTTCAATTAACTTAAACCTTTCCACTTCATTAAAACTAACTGAAACCATTTGTGTTATTTAAATTATCTCAGCAAGCATTTTTTGTTAATTAACTGAAACCATTTACTGTAGGACTTGCAAGCAGCTGTGCTTGCAAGCAGTAGCCCTTCTCTCTTGTTCTCATTTCTCTCATCTCAAGCAGTTAAAAACTTTATTTAATTAAAACTACTCCACACAAAATTAAATGAAACTTTGCAAACAAAAATGATCATATATATATATGGAGTAAAGTTTCAGTATAGTTCCAAGCACAGTAAAGTATCAGTAATGTTATGGAGTACTAAATTTTGCAATTTTGGTTCTATGTAATTTTGCAATATTGCTTGCAGTTAGTATTGCTTTAATCTGTGAAAATTGGAGTAGCATTATTGCTTTCTCTATAGTGCATTTTTGCTAGGGACCTGATACTCCATAGTGGTGCATTTTTACTGCAACCTAAACTGGAGTAAACTAGAGTAGGACCTGATACATTTAAGCCATTTGCTAGCACTTCTTGACTAAGACAATTCCTAACAAAACTACTCCCGTGATGATGATGATGATGATGATGATGATGATCTTATCTTAGCTGTATTTCTGAACGGGTAGCTATGTCTATTACTTGTGATGATGCTGCTGTTGCTGTACTACTTGTGATGATGTTGCTGCTGTACTACTTGTGATGCTGCTGCTACTTGTGATTTTTTCAAGTTGTGATGCTTCTGCTACTTGTGATCTTCTGAAATGACCCCTTTCTCCTGAAATGTTGATTAATTTTGGTTCGGTTGAGAATGGGGCACTCCTAGGTCAAGAAAATTAGCAAAGGTCATGCCCAATTTTCTTCACCTAGAACGTGCCCGATTCTCAACTGAAACAAAAATTAATCAGCATGTATCTTGACATCAAAACTAATCTCTGGTCAAAATGATGGGCTAATCATGATTAAATGATAGGATTAACCAAATTAGCGCGTTGTTGTAGACGAAGGAAGGACTGTTTGAAGGTGCTACTCGCACATTCCACATTAACACCCTTGAAAGATAAACTAGAAATATGATGAGACCTGGACCATCATATAGTGAGGTCCAAAAGGAAATTCAGGCTAGGCGCAACTCACTGATGCAAGTGTCACGCTCTCTCATGTACAACATGTTGCTACCACCGCAGCCACACTCGTAGCTCCCCCATGTGTTCTCGCAGCTGCAGTCCTTGCACCGGCAGAAGAGCCTCTCTTTGCATTCATCAACATCTGCAAGTGCCAAGCAAGAGAGATATTGTGTATAAAAAATTACTTGAGAAGCTCAAACAGTTCAGCATTTGAGCCATTATTCTAGGTTTGCCAGTACTAGTAAAACATGCAACAATACTGCCCACAAGGTTGCAGAACAATGTTCCTAATGGTGATACCTTCGCAACCGTCTATGTGTCACCCTTAAAGCCTTGCGGGCATTTGCAGCCCTTAGCTTGTTCATTCTGTAGATTTCCAAAATTCAGCTTTGTACCACACACCAAAGCCCCAAGAAAGAAAACTGCAATCTAAAACAGATGATCAATTTTCAGCCCTTGGATTAGTTTAGTATTTTTTTCACACACTCAGACACCCTTGCTTGCCATGTATGTGAGAGAGATAGTGAGCGGAGACAAGAAGAAGGGGGTTAGGAAGGGGCTTGGACCTTAGCAACAACACACTAACAGGTTCCATCCAAAAATACCTAGGCAATATCACAAACATCTCTCAATTGTTCCTTGACAATAACCAACTTTTTGGCGACATTCCTTGAGAATTAGGTTATTTGGTCAACTTAGAGATCTTGTTCCTTGACAATAACCAACTTTTTGACCAATCTTTTTCCCCTATTTAGAGCGAACATGGCCCAAAACGATGAGGCCGACAGTTCGGGCGGCAAGGCATTCTGGGAGCTGCCCCAGGAGATGGAGGAAGAACCTCACCGCTATGAGGACGCCGCGGAAGACACCGATCCCGACTAAACAACCCCTAGTGGCATCGGGGATGACACCACTGATGGTGCCGCCGAGGATGCCACCACTGATGATGGCAGCGCACGCACAGATGGCAGCCAACTGAAGAGGCAACGGAAGGATTGGCGCCCGAACGTGCTCGGCACCGTCAAATAGGAATTTACTGAAGTGCCCTCCAGTGGGCAGCCAACATCGCCCAAAGAATTAGTCAAGGGGTACGCGGGATAGCTCGGGTGCATTCTCCGGAGCACCATCTCGATCAACACCGAGAACCTAAGGCATCGTGATCGAGGGAATTTGCGCAACCTCCACTTCACGAAGTTGCACGAATGATACAAGTTCCCCGGTGACTTTGCGAACACACGCCTCTCAGGGAATAAATTGAACAGTGCCGCCCTCAGGAAGATGAGCACAGCCCTGGCTACTTGGAGAGCCGCGGTGAAGAGAAGGATTGAAAAAGGTGAAAGTTATGAGAAGATCAAGGAGACAAATCCTTCTACCTGGAGTTCAAGATCAAGTGCGAGAGCAACGCAACCGCGGAATCAAGTCAGTGGGGGAAAGATATGCGGGACTTGAACATAGGGGTCCACAAACTCGGTCCTGGCGGTTACAGAGTGGCGGAACCTATATGGGACAAGGAGGACACGGAGCGTGCTGAGCAAGGCCTACTGCCCCTCTTCGATAAATACCGTGACAAGCAGACCAGGAACTATGTCAGGGCCCAGTACAAGATTGACCCGGTAACCAAGGAGCTTACCACGGATCCGAAGACCAAGGCGCTTGAGCTAGTTCCGGTAAGGAATACATCCCCACGTAATTAGCTCCATATGGTTGCATTCTAATTAATGAAGCCAATTTTCTAAATGGTTCATGTTCCTTCCGCAGGAAACCGAAAGCAGTAGCGCGGGGTCGTCTCTGAGCTCCCCTTGGGACACCACTTTAAATAGGGCATTGAACGTAATGAAACACAAGGATAAGCTCAGTAAGCCGACGTCAGCTGGTCGTGTGGCCGGCAAAGGCTTGTCCACGAAATGGTCGGAATACTATACCGCTGGGCGAAAGGAGAGAAAGACCAGCTCGAAAGCCAGGAGCGCGAGGTTCAAGAACTCAAGGCACAAGTGGCGCGGATTCCGGAGATAGTCGAAGAGCAAGTGCGAGACCAACTGGGAGCGACGATCACCGCCATTATGCCTACCTTGCTTGAGGGGCTGCAGGCGTGGATTGCGGGCGGCCAACAGGGGCCGCCCCCGATTCCCAGCTTCACGGGCAGCAACTCGCACACGCCGACGGCGCCATTGGTGTCTCCGGCGGAGGCGGCATTGGTGTCTCCGGCGTCTCGGTGCCGGCATTGGCTTAATGCACCCGGGTGTGGGAAGAATACGCCGGCCGGCACCTGTCAGCAAGGCCCTCTCGTCACTTGCACGCCCGCTTGGCGGTGCCCGACAATAGCAAGCTTGATCGACTGCCATCACCGGAACTAACCTCTCGCTGGGTCCGAATGACTTCATCTCCAGTCCTTCTGATTGTGGGATCCCGGAGCCCCCCTTTTCCCCACATTTTGGCAGGCACCGCTAATTGTCCATCACTCTCCCCACTTCGTGGACTGCGGTTGTTTTGATTCAAATTGTCGCGAAGGGCATAATCTTTTAACGGGCAACGCGCTGCTTCCATGGGTAAGCGCTCGAGTGTGGCAGCGCCAATTTTTATAGGGTTCGAACATAGTCAGATGTTCGCAGATTGCGACGCTGTTTACCTCCTGGTATCGACCCCCTAAGGGCCATGTACGAGAGATGGATCGTTGATGACCTCGAGCGCTGCATAAGTTGGTCCAATGCTGTTTGTGTGCTGATAAATGCTCCTAGTTTCTCTCTTGGGACTGAGGATAAGCACCCACTCCACAGACAACACGCCGATCGATGCCAGAGGCAAACTTTGGTCGATAAACCTTATTGCGACCATCGGGGGGTATGATGTCCTATGGGCTTGTATGACCGATGCTTCGCTTATTGTTAACCTTCATTCCGCGCCACTACACCTTCATGTCGCTATTTTCTGCTAAGTATGGAGTATGTAGGATCAATTAAGACAGAAATCTCCCGACATCTGATAGTGTGTCGACTCCATTCTATCCCATGTGTTGTGTCTCCAATTATTTTCTTTGGCAAGAGATCTTGTTCCGTACCTCGGTCAGTTTCGTGCTTATCAACGCTTGCTAAGATCGTCCATTCTGGCAACCCAGATAGGATAACTTCCTCATGCCTTACTCCCAACTAAGTCATCCCCTCATCGCCGCCATAACATATGATTTCTTAGATTTCAATCGTTCTTCTTTCTAACATTCCTGTGTTTGTGCAAGTGACACACGTTGCACACTCATCCTCTTAAGCCAACTTATTCCATGGCCACATATTTCGACTCAACCATCAGTCGAATAAAGACTACAAAAATATCAAGAAAGTTCTTGATGATGTTCTCCCCGGCTACACCCAAATATGGACACCTTCAGGAGGCCAATTTTTAGGTACGGCAAGCATGTGTCACCCACGTAACGATGTTCCCCTACGTCAAGCAGGCCGCCTGGCGTTGTCAGAAGGAGGCGTACTAGGCCTATCCATCACAATCGGGCGATCATACGGGACCATAATCACCTTCTATCTGACAATAGTCTTTCAAAGATTGCTCGGCTATCCTGTGCGAGCGTTGCGTTGTCTTTGTGGAAAGGATCCAGGAGCTTGGACCTTCAGACCAAGAATTCTTTCACTCCACGGAGTTGCGAAATCATCCATCAAGATGTCCTTGTACCTCGGGGCAGTTCTACCTCAATATCAACCGTCCAACAGTGAAATAGAAACAACGCTACAAATGCAGGCTTACAACGATCGTTTCATGACCATCACGAAAGACGGCGGCTTCATCCACGCTCCGGGTTCCCTGAGTCGAGTCGAAAGTAGTGATGCTATGTAGTTCTGAAATATCGATTAGCTCATGTTGTAATTAAACTTTAATGAACTTGTATGTCTCTTTGGTTTGGACAGTCGTTCAACTTATATGTAATCGATGCTATTTATTAGTAGGACCATGAATCGTGCTATTAATGTGTTGCTTTTCTCTTCCGATCCTTTTGTTGCATACTTATATATTGCTTATGTATTGTCTGTGAATTGCTTACTAACATTTTGTTTGTCTAGTGCATAGAGATGCCGTCGTATGTCGTGTACAAGGGTAAGGTTCCCGGAGTCTACGACGACTGGGAGGAGTGTCAGAGACAGGTTCACCGTTTCAGCGGTAATAGTTACAAAGGGTACACCACTAGGGCGGAGGTGGAAGCTAGATACGCGCGCTATCTAGCGAGAGAGAGGAGAGCGGAGGGAGGAACTGGATGAAGACCAGTTTCATCGCGATGATGCTCATCGTGACCACAGCTCTCTTCTATGTGATGGTAGTTTAGATATCGACTTGTAATTTAATGTGAAGACAAACTCGCTACTCGTGGTCTCGAGACTTGTAATGTTCTAACTTTGTTCGGTCTTTTGAATTCAGAGACTAATATGATGAATTGTATTCGGAGACTAATCTTCTATTGTATTCGAATAAATCTGTTGTTTATATGTTGTGCTGTTTATATTCTATGTTGTAATGTATTTTGTAACCTGTGCAAATATCAGAAAAGCAAAAAATCCTAATATTCATAGTAGTGGCGCACCTTGTTGAGCATTAGTGGCGCATCAGGGCTAAATACCAGTGGCGCATTATGGGGCATAATAATGGCGCACTTGGGGGCATATGTGAAGGTAAATATGGCCCCCTAGGAGGCATAGTAATGGCGCACCATTTGACATAGTAATGGCACACTGCTAGGTGCGCCACTATTGTCTGGTATACTAATGGTGCACCAGGGGTGCGCCATTAGTACTTGTTACTAGTGGTGTGATGATAGTGGCGCACCTATAGTGCACCATTAATGGCCAAAACAGGTGCGCCGCTAACAGGCCTTTTCCTAGTAGTGGAAGACTAACCATCTAAGTGTGAAGAAATTAACAAAGAATTTGATTCTCACAGCCCTACGACAATTGTACGCGGCGTTTGAAATCATCATTCTTATACGGTGGGTCACGCCACCAACAAAATTTGAAAATCTTCAATTTGAGTTTTCCTTTAGTTTTTGAAATTCCTCAGTTGTTCAAATTCTTCAACTTTGCAAAGTCTTCACTCTTTCCGACTGTGTTCTCCACTGACTATATATATATTTGAGTTTTCTATCCTCTACAGTATTCACTTATTGTTATTTCTTCAAGTTGACATTTACCTAAGTGAATGTGATCGGACCGTCCCCCTCTATGCTAAACTCAACCCAGTCTGTTCACAAATTCTTCATGTGCGTTCGATTTGAAACCCGTTCAAAATCTTCACTGTGTCCTTGTCAGTTGAAGAATTTGCGAACGAAACTTTAAAATATTCTTACCTGAATTTTCGGTTGTTGCCGCTCAAACCGTTCTACATCCCACGATGAGATTAATATATTCACCCATGATCTAACACGATCTCCACTCCACAGTACGTGGGTGACACATGTCGCTAGGATGGGAAGGGTCAGGGGCACGTTCGTCCATTTTCCTTGGATGAGCGGTTTTTCACCTCGGCTATAATTACCCCTCGCCTTCCTCGGACCTCATTTACTCCGCTCGATCTCACTCCCCTCGCTCGAGCTCTCTGACCTAGCGCCATCGCTACCTTCCATCGTCGCCAGTGAGGAAGAGCTTCACAGCCTTGACCTCTTTGCTGTCGTACTCGTGCCGGCCGCGGAAATCTTCACTCCGCCGCCACCATAGCTGTCTTCCACCACCAAGTTAGGGCGTGGAAGATATAAATGGATGAGCTTCTCAACTTCTACTCTCAGTTCATCGTGTTCTTCGTCAAGGGTAAATAAAATCTATTTTTAGTGCCCTTGTTGATTCTGATGATTTCCACAAAATCTTCAAAAGGTGTTTATTCTTCAACTTCCACACTCTTAAATACCACAGTTGCATTTGTTCTTGATTTGTTTCTCTAAGCACTGTTTTTCCTCAAGATTCCTCAGTTGTGTGGATTTTCAATCTATACAACTCTGGAACCTAAGTCAAGAACTCTTACTGAAATTCCTCAAGACACTCCTGGTCAAATTCCTCAAACTTGATTCTTTTAAAAAACTTCTAAGAACGCCTATGACCTCTCCAAATTCTTCGCACCTATATTTTGTTCACAGGTACACATGTCCCACTGCTAAATCTCTAGGTTCTCATCAACTTAACTCATTTGCAGCGTCCTTGAAGACAAATTGCATACCTCATCTGAAAATTCAATTGTTCAAAATCCTCAAGTGAAGAATATGGCTGATGGTAAAAGACCTCATAAGGGAGGCAACAGACCATAAGTGAATACTGCTTTCGAGATCCCTGACGATATCTATGCAGGGTACTATACTCTTGATGAGGCAATTCATGGCAAGGGGACGAAGAATAAGCGCATAGTGCGCATTCAGAGGATAGAGAGGAGATGGGCACGAGAATGGAGGGAGTGCAGATATGTAACTCCAAAGTACATGAAGAAATTCGCCGTACACCCTCCATGCCCAAGACCTCCATTGGTACCAGTCCAAGAAGCTGATCCCACTAGCATCAAGCGTGGTGAGGATTTTCCAAAAGAATGGGCCAAGCGGCAAGCTAAGTTGGCCAAAATGGTCAAAGAAGCAATGAAGAAATTAAGGAAGCCTCTGCTTCTGCTGCTGCTGAGGACTCTGCTAGCAAGCCTAAGAAGGCCATGCCAAAGAAACTAGCTAACAAGCCCAGTTCCTCAGCTGCAATGCCTTTGCGGCCAAGCTCTACAATGCCCTCATGGCCGAGCTCCTCAAAGCCCTCTCAGCCTGATCCTCAAGCCACTTCGTCAAAGGCAGCTCCAGCCCCCACTGTTGCAAAGTCCTCGGCACCAATGCATCTCACCTCTTGCCAAAGGACTGCTGGTATATCTATTGCTTCAGGAGCATATGCGAGTTCTTCAGCTCCTCCACAGTCTTCAACAGGCCCAACCTTGTTGAAGAAAAAGGCCACTGCTGGAAAAGGCACAAGACCAAGTCCTCACAAGAAGCAGGTTGCTTTTGAAGTACCGTATAGTGAAGACGAAGCTGATGATGAAGAACTAGCTGAAATCATCAGCGACCGACAGCAAAGGGATGCTAGAGCCAAAGGCAGTAATGTGCCACTGATATTGGATCCAAAGCTGATCCTCGACTTCATCGACCTATGGCACACGGACCCTAACACTCCTATGCCCGATTTCAATCTCACTCCTGACCAAAGTAATATGTTTACGACCTTTATTGGTGAAGAAAAATGGAAGTTTGAGAAGGCCAGGCAACTGCAGGAAGCTCAGTACAAGAAGGAGTATTTTTTAAAGAAAAATGTTGTGAAGATGAATCCTGATGAACTTGTGACTATGCAGTCTGAGATCAAAGCACTCAGTGATGAATTTTACACATATCATGCAGATTGGATGGGAGCCAAAGTTAGATTCGTCAAAATGGCGAAGGGATTTACATCAAATGTTGTAGCTTCATCGCAACATGAAATTCCTCTAGCCGAGTCATCTGCTTGGCCAACTGAAGAACATGGAACCACAGCTGATGAAAATTAGAATGTTGATGATTCTGAAAGTACCAAGGCTGCTGAAGAAATTCCAGCCTCTGAATAATCTGCCAGGCCAACCACCAATGTTGCGCCTGAAGAACAAGCCAGGCCAGTTGAAGCATCTGCTACTGCACCTCTTGGAATCTGAACCTGCCAGGGCAACTACATCAGTTGTGCCTGAAGAAATTAAACCAATCTCCTCTGCTCCTCCTGCCGAGTCACCACAGATGACAAAAATCGACCTTCCTTCTGCATCAGAATCGAAGAAGACCAAAGTTGCAGAGAAGGCTGCAGTGAAAAAGAGGAAAGCATATGCAACATCAGTGTCTTCAGCTCCTAAGAAAGTGAAGATTTTGACGAGCTCTTATGCAAACCCAATAGATGTTGTTCCTATATCAATCATGCCATCAAAGGAGATTGTTCCCTTTGGTGAGGAATATGTCATTCCAAATGACAGTGATGAGGAAAATCCTTCTGCCACTTTGTCAGAGCAGTTGGATGAAGAAATTGAAGTGGATAATATCCCTTCAACCACTCTAGTATCATCGCCCATGCCTCAGTTCATAGCTGAAGAGGCGGGCATTGAAGAAATTGATGAAGAAGACGAGGATGTGGACATTGGGTCAACTACTCCAATTCTGAATGATGACTATTGGGAAAGTCATCACCCCAATTCACCTCTGACTACACCTCTGCAACAACTTCCTCAGTCCCCAGTCCAAAGCGAAGAAATTTATACGGGCTCTTAAGGACATCAAGCCTCACTTGTTTTAATTCGTGAAGAAGTTCCAGCTGCTAGTGCTGAAGAAATGGAGGCCAAGGCTGCTGCTGATGAAACTGCTCCTAAAATTCCTCAGCTTGTGGCTCTAGAGATTGTGCATCAAGAGGCTATGAAGACTTTAACTGCAAATCTTCAACCCAAGCCACAGAATCCTCACTCCAAGAAGTAGAAGTTCAAAGATGACAACTTCTTTGCTGAGCATCATTTCTTCACTGGCTACAATCCATATGACTCTACTCGACTTCGTCACAAGCGTTTTTGGACTGCCAGCCAGATGAACTTCTATTCCTCACTGCAGTTTGACAAAGACAAGATTTTTGACCATGAGAAAATTCCTCATGTGGATATGGAGTCTCTTCTGTGCTTCACCCCAGTCCTCAGTGTTCTTCATGACGCTGGGCTGCTCAACTTCTGAATGGGCATCTACAATTGGAATGAAGAAATCATTCTTCAGTTCTATGCCACGCTGCCCATCACTGGCAACATTGAAGATGTGAATTCATTGGTACTGGACTGGATGACTGAAAACACTCACTACAAAGCTCCAGCCTCTGAATTGCTTCACGTTGTCCCAGTCAGTCCTCCCACTGAAGGTGCAAGGCTCATCTATACTGAACCTGAACTCTCAAATCATCTGATGCAAGTGTTGGTGAACCCATTGAAGCCTGGCCAAGTTCCAAGGACCACATTCTTCGTCAAGGAACTACTCTATGTGCCAAGGACAATATACCGCATTTTGACCAAAACCCTCAGTCCAATCAAGGGGCACAACTCTGATGAAGAAGAGGTTGTTGGCATAATGAAGACTCTACTATTCAATATCATCCATGATATTCCTATCAACTATCACGATTTCTTCATGAGGACTTTGGCCAATGTAGCTTGTCAGATCACGGGTTCCGGCAAAACCTTAAGGTTCAAACACTGGGGTGCGTGCGAAGATCTCCCCCCTATCGATCCGCGTCCTTACTTAGCATGGATCTCATGAACTAACTCGACGAACTTGCAACACAAGGGACACAAGATTTATACTGGTTAGGGCCACTGTTGTGGTGTAATACCCTACTCCAGTGCGGTGGTGGTGGATTGCCTCTTGGGCTGAAGATGAACAGTACAAGGGGAAGAACAGCCTCCTGAGGTTGAGGTGTTCTTGTGCTTGGTGCACTTGTGTGGCTGGGGATAGCCTAGTTCCTCTCTCCCTGCCTATGGTGGTGGCTAGTCCTATTTATAGAGGCCCTGGTCCTCTCCCCAAATATTGAGTGGGAAGGGAGCCAACAACGGCCAATTTGAAAGGGGACAGCTAGTACAAGCTATCCTGACAAAAGGTGGTCTTCGCCTGCCAAAGGTTCTGGTGGTGACGCCGTCCTGGGCTCCATGGTGACCTTCGTCTTGCCGTCCTTCTGGTCTTGGTCTCGTTGCACCAATATGGAAACCGTTGCTTGATGCCTCGGTACTCCGCGCCTGCGCTTGCCCCCTTAGCACCAAAGAGGAAACAAGGACGCTGCACGCGCTGGCGTCTGCCTGGTCTCGATCGTCATGGCTTACATCATCAGAAACCTCGTGAGGTTTGCCCGACCTTGAACTCTCTGCCCCTCACGAGCCAACCTGGCGAGGCCGCTCCTGAGGGGGTTTAGTGTTGTCCGCCTCGCGAGGCTTGGCCCCTCGTGAGGGTCTTGATTCCTTGTTCATGAAGATGGGTTGTACAGGCCTGCCAGCAAAGCCACGCTGTGGGCCGTAGGCAGGCAAGTATGGGGACCCTCGTTCCCAGGACGCCGACAGTAGCCCCCGAGCCCAAGGCATGCTCGGGCTTGGCTTTGAGGCGAAGCCAAGTGTCAGTGCGGAGCACCGCGGGCCCCAATAGCCAGCGACCTTGGTCGACGCGTGGCGGTTAATTGGACGTGGGTGTCTCCGCTTCCCCACGCTGCCTCGGCAACTGCCCGACGTGATGGGTCCCTGCGACATGCAAGGAAGACCATCATTACCTGTGATCGTTGGGGGTGCTGGTTGGCCTTCTCCTGGTATAAATGGGAGGGGGCGGAGCCCCCGTCGCCCATCTTTCCTCTGCCTCTCCTGCTTCTTCTTCTTCCTAGCTCCACTTCTTTCTTGTGTAGACATGGCGCCGATCTGGAGGTTCTCGGCCGCAAAGAAGGGTAAGGCTCCCCTCAACGTGCCCGGGCTGCTCCCGCCGAAGAAAAGGAGGTCTCATCACCGCGCGGTGGTCGTGAGGCCGGTGGTGTCGAGGCCTTGGTATGAGAGGCCGCCTCCTGGGTAGCCACTGCCCTTGTACGCTCACGCTGACGATTTCGGAGGGAGGAGTGGTGAGCGGCGCCGCCCGCGCCAGGGCCGTGGTCGCCGTGCCGCAGAGGCGCACGCCGTCGCCCGAGGGGTCCATGCTACAGACTCTTCATGCGAGTTCGTGCTGTGGGCGGCGATGTCCCCGAGGACCTGGATATGCGTCGCGCCGTTCTTCACTGCCGAGATGTCGCCGAGGGGCCGTCGCGAACTTTGGCTGCAGCATGCAGACTACGACGCCCCGACGACTAGAGTGGAGATTGGAACCATCGCCTCTGGGAAGATCTTCATGACCCGACGCTGGGGTAAGATTGCCCGAGCCTGCCACACATAGGGCGCCCTCGCGATCCACTTCGAGTATGACAGCGCCTCTGTGATGTTCTTAAAGGTCTTCGACGAGGAAGGCCGCCGCCCGGAGTGCTGCCCTGAAGGAGGTCGCCAGGGCAACGTTGCGGGGGGCGCGGGGCTCACCACCGGTCTCGGCTGCAGCCCATCCAGCGACAGCGGCGACTCCTGGTGGTCCAACGACTCTCCTGAGCTCTTGGAGTCTCCGGAGACAAGCGATGAAAGTTATGTGCCCCGAGCTACCGTTGAGCCCGGAGCAGGGCCGCGGTGTCCAGCCGCCGTCGCCGCTGACCTGGATAGGTTGGCACCATCCTCACATGGCCCACTGTTAATGATGGCGTCGGTGACACCTGGTGCGCGTAGATAGAACCCCTAGGAATTCCTTCCCTTCTGTTCCCTACGAGGAATCAAGAAACGGACCCCGTGGGGGTGTGTAAAGCATCTGTAATGCCTTTTGTCAATATAGCCCTCGTTATGAAGACTTGTGTGCGCTTATCCTGACGAGGCTGCGGCCTCCCCTTTCCAATCCTGTTGCAGCTTGGTGCTCTGCGCTGATAGGTCCCGGTCCCCAGGCAGGCTGCAGTCGTCACTGGTATGCCTGGTCGCGTGCCGTGGTCAAGGCCAGGAGGTGAGCGGCCCGAGGTCCAGTAAGAGCTCCTGAGGCGCGATGCTCAAGAGGTCCCCCTTAGCGCACAAGCAGCTATCTTAGGATGGGAAAGGAAGAAAATGTTGCCACAGGAGCGCAGCAAAGGGAGAGAGCGAGGGTGTCGTGCCGCAAGCGACTAGTGGATCCAGAGCAAGAACTTATCTTTGGCTGTCTGGGGTCTGCTCCTCGGGTCGTGCCGGACTCGCACGCCGGTTGCTGTAGTGTGGCTAGGTCTGGCCCGTGCAGGCCTCCCCCTCCCCTCCATGTCCTTCTTGGTGCTCTACGTCCTCAGGTCCCCGGCCCTCAAGCGAGCTCAGCCGCCGCCGGTATGCTAGGTCGCGTATCATGGTCAAGGCCAGGGGTGAGGGCTGGAGAGCCAGTAAGAGCTCCTGAGGCGCGATGCTCGGGAGCCCCCCTTTTAACATGCAAGCGAATCGCATGCGGGGAGAGAGAGAGGGTCCGTGGTATCGCCTGCTATGGCCCTCATGAAGTTCCTGCAAGCTAGCACAAGGAAAGGCACCGGTCACCGTGGTGATTGCTGGTTTGCTTCTGGTGCGTGAGTGGGGACTCCCTACTGCGGAGAGCCCCCGGGGCATGTACAGCCCCGCCCTGACACGTGGATTGCACGGCAGGGCTAGACGAGGTGTATCTGGGCACTCATGAGCCAGGGCGGGACTAACGAGGCCCTACCTCAAGGCGGGCTGCACCTGGTCTTGATTCTCGTTCGCTGTCTTGGTCCTGCAAAATAGTTAGACAACGCGAAGGGTCCTGAAGAAAGACGGCCGGTGCTCGGCTCCCACGGTGGGTGAAAATCAAGCAGGCGATAGTCATAGATATATTAAGCATGGAAAACAACCTTGCTCAGGTAAGTACAGGGAAGGTGCATGCCACGGGGTCTGACCCGAGCAGCTTGGGGATGACGCAGCCCGAGGGGCGCCCCCAACAGGGTAAGCTAAAGACATAAAAGGAAAGATACATGCCACAGGGACGGACCCATGCGGCCTGGGAATGACGCAGCCTTGGGGGCGCTCCCAGCTGAATGAACTTGGGAAAATGCCACATGGTTCTATTGATGAAGGAGAGTTGGGGTAGCTGAAGGTGTGTGGCGAGAGGGCTGCCCCTCATGAGCCACCGGGGCCCTGAGCCTCGGGAGGCTCTGGGGGTCCAGGGGGTTCCCTGAGGACCGTCTTCATCTCTATCAGCATAGCGTGGTGCCTGGCCTCCTGAGACGCCAGGATGCTCCGCAGGTTGCGTTGATAAGCGGCCGCCATGCTCGGCAGGCCAAAAGGCATGCGAACATAGCTGTGAGGTGAGCCCTCGCAGCGTCCCACGCATGAAGGCCAGAGAAGCTCCTGAGAAGCAGCCCGATTGAGCCCTGGGATGTCGATGCAGACGCGCAGCCCTGCATCCTCGCCTGGATGGGGGGCTACGCCTGGTGAGCGGCGGCTGCCGCGCATGGCCTTCGCGTCTTGCAGTTCCTGAGTGGTCTTGGTGATGAACTCCTGAGCAGTGGGCACTCCTTGCCCTGTGTTCTCCTGAGGAAAGCGTGCCGCAAAGCACGCCTCCAAGTGGTGCACAAGCGCCTCTCTCGTGATGCTGGCAAAGTCTGAGGCCCTCCAAAAGAGAGCCCTCGAGCCCTGCCCGAGAGGGGCGCTGGGCGCGCCTTCCTATGCGATGGAGGGAGGCACCCCTGGCGCAGACGCTGATCCTGATGAGGCGCCGCATTCCTAAGGCCCTGCGTCACGCAGTTGCTTCTTCTTCTTAGGGGTGGCCTTAGGAGGGCGCTCGCCCTGACTGTCGGGGTTGTCGATTGCTGCAGCTTGGAAGGCACGCTCAAGGGAGCACACCGTGTCTCTTTCTTCGCACGGGACCATGATGATTCGCTGCTTCCCGGCATCTTGAGCACATTGTAGCCGTGATCGGTCACCGCCATGAACTTGGCTAGGGCAGGATACCCGAGGATGGCTTTGTATGGCAGGTGGATGTAGGTGACGTCGAAGTCAATGAGTTCGGTGCGGTAGTTGTTGCGTTCTCCGAAGGTAACACGGAGGCGAACCTGCCCGATCGGGGTAGTAGAGCCGTCGGTCACTCCTCAGAAAGTCTTGGTAGGCTGAAGCTGGTCATATGGAACTTGGAGGTTGTCGAACATGTCGACGGACAGGACATTGTGCCCTGCGCCGCCATCAATGAGGGTCTTGGTAACTTGCACGTTGCTGATGACTAGCGAACAGAGCATTGGGAGGACGCCAGCAATGGCCACGCACTTTAGCTGATCTGCCAAACTGAACGTGATGGGGGCACCTGGACCATCTGAGTGGGCGTGCGGCGTCGAGCTTGGGGAGAACTGCATTCACTTCACGGGAAAACTGTTTAAAGATACGATGCGAGGCTGGGGCTTGAGCTCCACCCAAGATGCAGGCGATAGCGCGTGGCTCCTAGAAGCCACCAGCCCCCTCATCTTGATGGTGGTCGTCATTCCTTCTGGGTGGTGGCGGTAGTGGAGGAAGGCCTGTGTTGCCTTAAGGACGAGCCTCACGAGGCTGGTCCCTCCAAGCTCCCTCGCGAGGCTGATCCTGTGAGCGGTCCTCAGGAGGCCGGTCGTGCCACTCCTGGCGTGGGCCACAGTCGTCCCAGTGTCCGCCACCACGTCTTCCTCCTCCTCGGCCGTAGCCATGGTCGCTGCGCTTAGGGCGTCGACCGAAGCATCCTTCTCGAATGGCTCTAAGCTCTTGACAGTCGCTGGTGTTGTGGGTATGCAGGTTATGGAAGGCGTAGAACGGGTGGCTGCCCTTGCATGACTCAGGCTGGTCTCTGCCATGCTTGGTGTCTGGCTCCGCCGCGAGCATGGCTTCTCCCTTGCGCTTCACATCCTTGGCCTTGGTCTTCTTCTCCTCTGGGTCCGCAGCAGGGAGCTCGAGGAGGGAGAGGCACCCGTCCTAAGCTCTAGCACACTTGGTTGTGATGTTGAACAGCTCCAGGGTCGTGCACAACTCTTCATGGATGGAGAGCTCCTCCATCTTGACGTCGCGGACACTGTCGGAGAATGCTGAGATGATGGCCTCGTCGGTCACCTTGGGGATCTTGATCCATGCATTGTTGAAGCGCTAAATGTACTTCTGTAGGGTCTGTCCTGGTTGTTACTTAATGCGGCGCAGGTCGCCTGTGACCGGGGGGGCGGTCGCGAGTGCCCTGGAAGTTGGCAAGCGGTTGCGCATTTCGTCCCAGGAGGAAATTGAGCCTGGATGCAGGTTCAGAAGCCAGGAGCGGGGGCCATCCTTGAGAGCTATGGGAAACCAGTTCGCCATGACTTTCTCGTCACCATTGGCCACCTCGATGCTCAGCTCGTAGAGATGCAGGAACTCCGCGGGGTCGGGGGTGCCATCGTAGCGAGGAGGCAGATCTGGCTTGAATTTGCCCAGCCAGGCAACGCTGCGCAGCTCGGGGGTGAAGGTGCGGTAGCCGGCCGTGGTCACCGGTGCCTGCCTTGGAGGTGGAGCTTGGCCTTGACACCCGCGCGCCACTACGGCCAGTGGTGCGGGGCCTTGTCGCAGCAAACGATCCTGGCGCGGCGGAGCGAGGAGTGGCGGAGCATTCGCCTGCGGTCGAGGGACTTCTTGACAACTTCTTTCTTCACGCGCGAGCGCCGGATGCAAAGGGGCCGCGCTGTGGAGCTGCGTGCCTTGGCGCTAGGGGGCCGTCTTGGGGCAGAGGTGGTGGAGGCGCTTCATGAGTTGCGTCGCCCGTGGCTGGCTGAGGGCGAGGCAGACAGTGGGACGGCGCAGGGGAGCCCCCTGCGGCGCGGACAAGCTCGGCGATGCGGTCAAGCTAGTCCTCTTAGAGGTCGTTGACTGGGCGGTAGCGCAGAAGCTCTTGCGCCATGAGGAGCGCGGCCCGTGCGTCCGTGGGAACGCGACGAGCGTGAGACGACAAACCAGCAGGAGTTAGCGATGGAGTGGCGGTGTTGCTGTCCTGCCGCACCGAGGGGTGAAG
>NC_053024.1:302993938-303021973 GCF_003073215.2 Triticum urartu | reverse complement strand
GCCTTGCGATCTTAAGATGATAAGGTCTGCTAGGAAGTCTACCCCATTAATGACAATCCTGACTCCTTTACATCCTATCTTGGCTCTCATCTCTCCTCCGGGGGTTTGTACCACCATAGGGTTATTCAGGGGTGTAGGGGTCATGCCACTTTTTAATGCAAACTCTTGGGTGACAAATGAATGCATGGCTCCAGAATCAAACAAGACAGTTGCAGGTGCTGAGTTAACAAGGAACGTACCCAGCACGCCGTCCGGGTCTTCCTGGGCTTCTTCTACAGTGACATGATTCACACGACCCTTGCCGTTGTTGGGCGGGTTGCGGGGAGCTTGGTTCCTTGGTGGCATTCCACGGCCTTGCCCTGGGTTCTGCACATTGGGGCGCGAGGCGTCAGGCTTCTTGTTGGGGCAATTCTTGGAGTAGTGTCCTGGCTGACCACATCCGAAGCAAGTGACTTGATTGGGGTTGCTGCTCTTGCCGGCATTGTTATTGGGGTTGTTGGAAGCTGGCCTGGGGTTGGCATACTGCTGAGGCTGATAGTTGGTGTGGGGTGCAAGGGCTCTTGGCTGCTGATAGGTTGGCTTGACCGGGGCTGGCTGCCACGGGCGAGGCTTCTGGTTGCTGGAGCTACCCTTGCTGATCATCTTGCGCTTATGAGTATCGTCCAAAGCACGTCGCTTGTCCTCAAGCATGAGTGCCTTGTTCACCAGATCAGGAAAGGTTGGGCAGTCACAGACAACAAGCGAGTATTGCAGAGTCTGGTTAAGGCCTTCCATGAAGCGCTCCCTTTTGGCAGCATCAGTGCTGACATCCTCAGGAGCATACCTTGAGAGAACACTGAACTTCTGCATGTACTCCTTGACAGTGCTACTTCCTTGCATCAGGGCTCGGAACTCACGCTTCTTGATGGCCATGATTCCGAAGGAATGTGGGCCCTTCGGAATTCTGCCTTGAAGTCATTCCAACGGATGTTTTGCTCAGCATGCAT
Organism: Triticum urartu; assembly: GCF_003073215.2. NCBI lineage: Eukaryota > Viridiplantae > Streptophyta > Magnoliopsida > Poales > Poaceae > Triticum > Triticum urartu. The sequence goes on along the minus strand of NC_053024.1, from coordinate 303,020,987 downwards.
GGCCTTGAATCCATCCCACCAAGCTCTAGCAGTTCCCCCGAGACAGTGATGTCGGAGTAACCGACCACCGGTACCCCGAGGACGGCAAGACGACATTTCAAGACATCGGGGCTGGCAAAGCCCCTCAGTCCGACTGCCCGGCCGCTTCCGCCGGCTCCCCAGCCGGCTGCCGACTGCGCCAACCAGCCGGCTGCCGACTGCAGCCCGACCCGACACCGACAAGACCCCGACGGGACGGCCATACCGCAGACGAGACAACTGTACCACGACGCCATCATCTACAGTGTACCTGTCCCCTTGGCACTATTCTATAAAGTGCCTAGGGGACAAAGCATGACATGCACCACACCTCTCATGGGCATGGTGCCCCATGCCCACTTGCCCCCACGCCACTCACCTAGCTTAGGAAACAAGCTAGCCATGCCCATATATATACCACCCATCCATCCATCCACCGACGGACGCATGAGCTCACACACACCCATTCGGCCATAGGCCATGGGCATAGCTGGCCACTAGAGCATGTCTCATGCAGGCATACACCAAGTCAGATACCCACGGTACTGATCTCAGATACAGCTCCAGGAGCGCTTTGTACTAGACATATCAGATACACTCAGACATGCAGCAGTAGGAGTATTATCTCTCCGGAGAGCTCCGAAGCTGGGTAAACCACCGCGTGCTACTCGCATACCCGCTCCCGGGCCTATCAGCAGCAGTCTTACCCTCACACTAAGCCCTTGTGGCATCTGTCGACTCGCAAGCCCCCCGTGAGAAATACCCACGACAGTTGGCGCCCTACCGTGGGGCGATACTACTACTACGCTACCACGCTGCTGCTGGTTTCGTGTCCGGGCGGGACCCTTTTTTCTTCATCGCCTCCGCCGCGGCGTCGCGCCGTCTCTCCGGTAGCGCTCGGGGGCTCGACTTCGACCCACCCCCGGAGCGGCCGTGCGGGACGGTGTGCCCTCGCCGTCGGCTTCGTCATCTTCATCACCGCCACCGTTGTGACACCGGCCGTCCGTCCACGCGCGTCGCGCGCGGTGCCTCGCCTCGGTCGGCCGTGTCCATCCACGCACTGCTCGCGTTTGCTCCTCTCTGTGCTGCGTCTTTCTTTGGCCGGAATGCGCTTTTGCTCCTCCATATTTCGCCTATACAAGCTAGCTAGACGCTAGTCAAAGCGTGGTTAAAACACAACCCATATATTGGCCATGCAATTCTCAGATGCAAGTCAGACCATGGTCATACACTACTGTACACCACTCCTACGGTTCCTAGGCAATGGCCTCTGTCCGTACTCGGCCTGCTCCGCCCACGGCAGTGCGCCCGCTCCGCGTGCCACTTCGCTCTGGCCGCTGCACCGCCTCCGCGCGCTGCTCAGGCTTCGCTCCGGTCCGGTCTACTTCAACCATCCAAATCCAATCCATCGATCCATCTAACCAACAACTTCTCCAATGCCTGGACGCGCCCACGCATCTGTGGCTCCCTTGCGTTCGTGCACGCAGGAGCGACCAAGCGCTCGCCGGCGCATGAGCACAGCCTCCGGCGCACAAGCTCCTCGAGCCTCTCCTCACTGTCCGCCACTGCTCGTCGTCTCGCCTGCTGGAGCTCAAGTTGCGTCGCGGCGCGCCCGAGGGCCTCCCCTGCAGTGCTCCTCCTCCATGCACCGACTTGTCCCCGACTCCAGCAGCGGCGGGCCGCACCGCTCATCGCCGTCCCCGCCCACAGCGCTGGGTCCGGGTCCGGCCCCGTACGCTGGCCGGCTCGCCGCCCGCCCGCCTTGTCGCCCCTGCCGAGTTGCCGCCCGCGCCGTCCGTGTCGGCTGCTCGGTCACATGCCCAGCCGGGTCCTATCCCGCGCCTCTGTCCGGCTCCGGGTCGCCGGCGTCGCCAGACGGCTCGCGCTCGGCCGGCTCCTCTCTGCCGTGCACCACCCCGGCCGCGCCCGGACTCGTCCTCCTCTGCAGGCCGGCTCCGCCCGCATCCCGCCTCGAGCCGGCTCCCCGTCGCTCCGCCTCGCGCCTGTGACCCGGCGCCCACGCCCAGCAGCTCGCCGTGCACGACCGCACCCGGCCCTTGCCCGTGGCCCCCCTCCGGCCGGCCCCCGCATGCCCTGCCGGCTTCGCTCGCGCGCCCCCGCCGGGTCCGCCTCGCCCGGCCGGCTGGCCGCATCGCCGCCTCGCCGGGTCCGCCTCGCCCGGCTGGCCGCGTCGCCACCCCGCGCGCGGGTTCCGCGCCGCCGCCTGCGCCGCGTCCAGCCCTCTCGCCGGGTCGCTGCGCCCAGCCGCCTCCGTGCCCGGCCGCCTGCCGGCCCCTTGCGCGCCGGTTTCTGGCATGCACGCTGCTCAGCCGCCACGGACGGGTGCTGCATGCAAAATAGAAAAGTCAACCGGCTAAAAAAACCCGACTGCCCAGTAGCCGGCTGGAGAAATCTCTACGGGCCGGCTGGAGTGTGTCCGACTGCACACAGCCGACTGGCTGAAAAAAAAGGGAGAGTAGCCAGCTGAAAAGACACTGCCGGCTGCCTATCTGGGCAGACAAAGAAGACAAAGTAGTTGCCGGAAGATCCGGCCCGACTGCTCAGCAGTCGGCCCGAATCTCGGGGGCTACACCCAGCGGGTGCGCTGACGCGCCCCCGCGAAGATGAAGACAAAGTAGCTGCCGGAAGATGCGGCCCGACTGCTCAGCAGTCGGCCCGAATCTCGGGGGCTACACCTAGAGGGTGCGCTGGCGCGCCCCCACGGAAGATTGCAGACAAGAGAAGAGTTTTGTCCGACTCCCGGTAGCCGGCATAAGAGAAGAATAAAGGGAGTTGCAAGACGCCTCGCCGCCTGGCCGGTTGAGCTTGACCGGCCGGGACCCCCCTTCGAGCACCCGGGGGCTCGAAGCCTTCACCCAGCGGGTGCGCCGACGCGCTCCGCGAGCGCCGCGTCGCGCCGGCTGTCTCCGACGACGCGACTACACAAAAATCAATGTGAGCTCCTCACCCGCATATTTTTGCACCGCGAGAGCACGGATAACCCCGAGCGATGCTCGGGTGCGATCTCCGCATTTTTTACTATAGTTGCATCACTGTTCGCCCCGGCGCCAGCCAGAGTTGGCCCGGGGGCTGGCCGCTTGGCCTGAGACGTTTGTTCCCGCAGACGGCTTAGTAGCGTGCGCGGTACCAAAGGCTCACTCTTAGTCACAGACCGCAGAGCGGCTGTCCGGCTAGCAAGGGTGAATGCTGGAGGCTACCCATGCGAAAAACGTTCGGGAAGAAAAACGGTTCGGGCGACCCGGCCGTTTTCCTTTACAAGTATCTACTCGGTTGAATCCGCTCCTAGACTCTGAGTAGTGTACACTCCACTTCGCGGCCCACTCTTAGCCACAGACCGCAGAACGGCTGTTCGGCAAGCAAGAGCACAAGCCAAAAAGCGGAGGGAACACAAAAAAGATTAAGGGGGCTCGGACGAAACCAAGTCGGCACCCTCCACATAAAACTTGCAATGCTAAAAGTAAACATTTGATATATCTGCATGGACTAACTTTGTTTTTCATGATAATTTCCATGAACACTCGCCAAAAAACCTCCGCCCAACTTTGCCAAGTTGCCCGGAGGCTTGGGTGCTACTGTCGGAGTAACCGACCACGGGTACCCCGAGGACGGCAAGACGACATTTCAAGACATCGGGGCTGGCAAAGCCCCTTAGTCCGACTGCCCGGCCGCTTCCGCCGGCTCCCCAGCCGGCTGCCGGCTGCGCCTACCAGCCGGCTGCCGACTGCGCCAACCAGCCGGCTGCCGACTGCAGCCCGACCCGACACCGACAAGACCCCGACGGGACGGCCATACCGCAGACGAGACAGCTGTACCACGACGCCATCATCTACAGTGTACCTGTCCCCTTGAAACTATTCTATAAAGTGCCCAGGGGACAAGCATGACATGCACCACACCTCTCATGGGCATGGTGCCCCATGCCCACTTGCCCCTCACGCCACTCACCTAGCTTAGGAAACAAGCTAGCCATGCCCATATATATATACCACCCCATCCATCCATCCCACCAGGGGGACGGACGCATGAGCTCACACACACCCATTCGGCCATAGGCCATGGGCATAGCCGGCCACTAGAGCATGTCTCATGCAGGCATACACCAAGTCAGATACCCACGGTACTGATCTCAGATACAGCTCCAGGAGCGCTTTGTACTAGACATATCAGATACACTCAGACATGCAGCCAGTAGGAGTATTATCTCTCCGGAGAGCTCCGAAGCTGGGTAAACCACCGTGTGCTACTCGCATACCCGCTCCCGGGCCTATCAGCAGTAGTCTTACCCTCACACTAAGCCCTTGTGGCATCTGTCGACTCGCAAGCCCCCCGTGAGAAATACCACGACAAGTGAGCAGCATACGCCACCTTCTCACGGTCCTCAGTGCACCCGACTAGTTCCAGCAGATCCTCATGGTGCGGACCCAGTCGTCTGCATCCAGGGGTTCAGCGGTCTGGATGAAGGTGGGTGGTGCATGCTTCTTAAACTCCACCAGTGTGGAACATGCCTTTCCCACCGGCTGGCGATTGACAGCTTGAGCAATCGTCTGGAGGGCTGTAGTGTTGGCTTGGCGTTCCTCTCGGAAGGCTTGGAGAAGCTAAGCCATGTCCATGTTTGGAGGTGGTGGCGGTGGTGGAGCTTGTCCTTGGGTTTGGTCCTGACTGGCTCCTGCTCCGGTCTTCTTGCTGCTGGGTAGAGGTACCAGTAACGTTTACAACAGGCATCCTATTGGAGCGGTCAAGGTCTATGATTGGGAAAGATGAGGGAGAGCAATATAGATGGGATGCCTAGTAAGGGGGTCGGTATGACACTAATTATTTTCATGCAAGGGCCAAAAGGCCAAGCACATTCATTAAATCCAATGGGTGATGTAGTCGCTTACAAATTCCCGAAGGAAGGCACGACGTCCATCAAACACATCAAAGCAAACACAACACTACATGGTTCATATGAACCATACAAGGACTCGACTTCGCATAGGGGTACACGACCTATCCTCCATAGGGGTTACTAAATGGGCATATCCGAGTTGTGAATGATGCCTAAGTGGTGGAATGCTCGGCCGCGTAGTCTGGCTCTTCTGGGTCCTCCTCCTCGTCATCTGTGGCCTACTTCCTTCATTGCTTCGAAGGGGTGGGGGAGTGGAGCAACACGGCGTTGCTTTCCGGTGGTGTGAAGAGCTTGCGGTAATCCCTTGCGCTCATGCGGTGCTGATGTGGTGGTTCCCCATCCTTTGGGGGTCTTCCGCCTCGGTATGCGATTGCGGGCTGTCCAGGGGGAGCACCTTCCTTCTTGATCCTATCCATCTTCCCTTGTGCTTGGAGAAGAAGTGCCTTGGTCTCATGAAGTTCCTTTCGGAGCTCCATTGATTCCGAGGCCAAGTGTTGTGCCAAACTATCGGCACAAAGGCTGAAGTAGGTCTAGAATCGGAGTGGAAGTCCTTCTTCTAATGGTGGAGCTGGTGCACTGCTCTCATCCTCACCTTCCTTCCGATAAGAGAAGAAGCGGGTTGCCAACTCGTCTGCCATCTCTGGAAGAAGGTCTCACGGAGGCGGGTGAGTGCCTTGAGGGTTGCGTCTCGACGACAAGAACCAGTGTTGCCATTGGGGTCCCTCGAAGAACCAACTTGTTGGAGAGTCATTGGCCCTCACGATCACTTCCACATGATACTCCGTCTCGGTGTCATTGATCCAATGCTCATGGTAGGTGAAAATGGGGGCTCGGTAAAACTGGCACTTCTTGAGGCTATCCTCGAGAAGCACGGGAAATCCGGTGGTCAGGAAGTCTTCGGGTATGGCAGCCATCTACAAAGGTGGAATGGGAGAGGTCAATATGGAATATATCTTGGGTTTTAAGCTTAGAAAAGAAGAGGAGTATAGAGGTTTTTGCAAAGCGGGTTTTATCCTAACTAACGCCTATGCTATCTAAGGCTTCCTATAGTCAGGATGGCTCTGATACCAGCTCTGTGGGGACCCCGACTCATAAGTCGTGATCACCTGAATGCACGTGTACAGTGATCCCAGAGATCAATGCTCACTGACACACAGAAGCTGAATAACAAGAGTCTTACATCCATACATATCGTCTTACACAAATTATGACCATTATGGTCAAGTCTTACATAGATAAAGCCACGAGGGCTGAAATATCGAATAAACTTAAGCAGCGAAATCTTTCGTCGATAAGTAGAACCCATGCCATCTGCCTTAACCCTACAGGCGTTCTGACTGGGAAACGTCCTAGTTCGCATGTTCGTCTCCAAAGAACTCTTCTTCGAACTCCTGTTCTTCCATGCCTGGCCAATAAAATAACTAGTGGCAAGCCAATGAGTACTTTGAATGTACTCGCAAGAAACCCATGATTGGAACAAGTCACAATAATGCAATGATATAGCACTAAGTAGGTAGTTTGCAGAAGGCTAGTTTTGAGTGCAATGGCATGATCTATCAACCTGTAAAGTATGCATCATGAGAGTACATATATCCGTATGAACAAGTTACAGATATCAACATAAACAGAGTTGGACACCAATCCAACTTGATCATTGTGTCAAGTCATCTGACTTAACCCATTTAGCTTCATCAACACACACACACACACGCACACGTGGTTTGTAAAATTCTGGACGTAGTTTAAGCAGCACCACCCAACTATCCTTGACCGTGGACACGGCTATTCGAATAGTTTTACACTCTGCAGAGGTTGCACACTTTACCCACAAGATCCGCGGGACTTCCGTGTCATCCACGACCCGTGGTACCTCAAGTACACAGGGTAAGCACCCGATCACTATCTTTCCCGTAGACGACACTAACAAGGAGTCCACTCGTTGTTCCATATCCTCATGATGTACATCATATGATACACACTCGAGATCGTAACATCCGAGAGGGGACACAACGGCGTATCTGGTGCCCTGTGAAAACAGTAATGGCCACCCTACCTGGGACGACCCCGTCCCAAGAGAGAGCACCAACTCTCCCCCGTCACTAGTAATGAGGGCTCCAAGCTAGTATCGGCCTAGGTAATCAATAATGCGCTTTCCCATACAAGGGTAGAGTGGTTGTGCATGTAAGGTTGGGACAGTCGACAAATCTTAAATCTAATCCGTTTTTGAAAGCAACACACACACTTGCCTCGGTACACCACTTCGTCATCAAGTGGTTACCCATCTCATTATCTCCTTCGGGCATAAGTGGAACCCAATGGGGTTTTCGAAAAGTCTTTTGAAAATACTTTGCCTCCTTCACCATGCATATTCCCGTCCCTTATTGCGTAGCAACTACTTTAGCATCCTATCTACTCCCACCGGCGTAACCCTAGTAAGAAGGTAGGGTCATGCACAATGCAAGTATCAATGAGGAAGTAACGGTGGCAAACCACCCCATGTGGTCATCACGGTATCATGACTCCGATGCAAGCAATAAAAGTGCTATATGACATGCATAAAAAGGGTTTCATAGACATGGTCAAAGGGCTGCTTGCCTGCCTCAACAAAGTCTTCTAGGGTCTTCAAAGTCTTCTGGTCCAACTCCTTCGTCAGCAACGCAATCTATCATCGCAAAAATAATAACGAGAAAAATAAGGCAATAATAAAACAGAAAAACCAAAGTGCTGAGAAAAATGTCAACTCATTTTTGTTAAATACTAGGGTGAAAACTAAGAAGGGGAAAATTCCTAGTTTTGGATTTGGAGTCATGGAAACAGTGCTAGGAATTTTAAATGACATGCATAAATGCTCAAATTCAAATTTAAATTTGAACAGTGAAGAAAAGTTGGTTTGATAAGAATGAAAACTGCACCAATAAATAGGTGGGATTATTACAAGAATTTAGGACTGGAATTATTGCATTTGGATTAATATTTAGTCCAGAGGAATTTTTGGAAAAGTGACAGAAAAAGAAAAGGAAAAAGGGCTCGTGCCTGTAGGCCAGAACAGCCGTGCAGCAGGCCCAGCCAGAGAGGCGGCCCAGCGCACTGGTGCAAGCGCGCGCGTGCGTTTAAACCTGACGGGCGGGGCCCAGGCAGTCAGCGAGAGAGAGAGCGATGGAGAGGAGAGGCTGACAGGTGGGCCGCCTGTCATCCCTAACCCTGCGACAGAGGGTCGACGAGCTCACCGGCGTCGATGTAGGGCACGGCGAGGTCGGGCAAGGGCACGGCTGGACTCAACGTCAAGTCGCCGTTCGGTTGGAGGTGGTTGCGGTCGCCGGGGTGGCCTGGTTCGCCAGCGACGAGGAGGCACCGCGGAGGAGCTTCGGGCGTCGTCGGTTCCGGCCGTTTCCGGCTGCAAAAGAAGTGGGGGAGAGAGTGGAAATGATCAGGGGTGCTCGGGGGTTCCAGATCGAGGCAGAGGAGGAGCGGGGGAGGCCTGTACTCGCGAACTCCGGCGAGCCGAAGCGGCGGAGCTCGAGCTCGATCTCGAGCTCGGTGGCTCTGGAGAGGAACTGGGGGTGCAGGGGGATGATTCGGTGGTGCAGAGAGCGAGTGGTGAGGAGAGGAGAGCTCGGGGAGACCCTTTAAATAGGCGGGCGACGGTCCACCGAGGACCCATGCGCCGGCGAGCCTGCTGCGGTTCTATGGGTCACGGGGGCGTGTGTGGGCAGTCTGGGGTGCTTGTGGGGTTGGTCTAGGGGCAAGGAGAGAAGAGAGGGAAAAGCAGGGGGCCAGGGCACCGCGCGTGCGAGCGTGCTCACTGCGGCTCGGGCCGACGCGCGTGCGAGCTGGGGCGAGAGGAGAGAAGGAGGAGGGGGCCGACCAGCTGCCGTGTTGGACGTCGAGGCGTCTCGTCGGGCGCGCTGGGAGGCCCGAGGTGGCCGGGGCGGTTGGAAGGGGGCGGCTACAGTGCGGGAGCGCACTGTAGCGCGCTCCAGAGCGCCCAAATGGCCGGCATGGCCATTTTCTATGCAGTGTGGGCACGGCCAAAGGTGTCTGGTGGCTCTAGGGGGAGTAAAGAATGGGGGAGGGGCATTGGATGTGGGTGGCCACTGGGGTGAGCAGGGAGGTTGAGGGAGAGAGGGAAATGGGTTGTCCAGAGAGAGATAGTGGGGTTTTACCCCTCCAATAATTGAGCTGTGGATTTGCCATTGTTACTGGAGCTGCAAGGGGACTAGGAGGGGTTGTGGTAAAACTTTGAGCCCGTAGAGATTAGTGGAAGAGGTCAAAATGGCATTTTGGAAATGTGTCAGAAGGTGTTTGATAATGGTTTGGGCCAGCAGATGATTTCCAATTGCCATGAGACTCCACATGGTGAAATGAAACATATAATTAGGGCCTTCCACCAATTTGGAGCTTATTTGGGCAAAGTTGCCAATGCAACTTTTGTAAACCCTAGAAATTAACAGAAATGAACTTGTGTAGATCTAGTTGAGCAAATCACTTCCCCTTGATGCACCACTTGGTGTAGTGGCCTCATTTGGTCATGTGAACACGCTCACCAAAAGTTGGGGTCAAGGGGAGAAAGTTGGTAGTACAAACTTGTTCCAATTTGACTCTGGTCAGAGAGGGTTTTGGGGCATTTTGGTGAACCAAAATGACCTTGATTGATATGAGGCTTTGCAAGGTGATCACAATATGCATTTGTGACTTGCTGGATTTTCCTTGGATTTTTATGAAAATATTTCCTGTAGAAATATTTCAAATCCTTGAAATGGGCAGAAATGGTTTTGGGAGGTTTTGTCCAATATTTTGAACATGACCATGTGTTGAAACTCTTATATATGGAAAATATATGTCCACTGAGTTTCCCTGATTTTTGTCAAATATTTTTGAAACAATAAAATAATTTTTCCCTATTAAAGACCATTTCTGTCCTTAAGAAAAAGCTTTTAAATAAAATAGGAAAATAACTTTTAAAATTATATTTTTGTGGTTTATGGGAATCCTATATCTAATAGGTTTCAAATATACTCTTTGAAATATTTTTCATACCCCAAATCAAGTACTTGTAGTGCAAACCTCAATTCAGGGGTTTTTGGAAAACTAATTTTTGAAAATACTATTTGGCCAAATTATTTTTGTAAGAAAATACTATATTGCACTATACACATGGCATGATCATTGGGCAGAAGTTTGGCAGGAGATGAAGTACAGAAGGTGGAGTAGTTGACTTTAAAGAGCACTTGAAAATCACAGAGAGAAAACCAACTCCAAAAAAAAGCCAAATAATGCAAAAGTTTTTGTTGGTCCAAATTCATGCTTTTAATGCAAATGAAATGTTACAAAATGCAGGGTGTGACACGCAACCTAAGAGTTCCTCTGATCCGACTGAAGTTGAAGTCCCAGCTGTGGTCGACCTAGTCATGGAAGTTTTGGTCGTCATTCCTGATTGGACTGTACCGTACATCGCATATATTCTCAGGAAAGAGCTGCTAGAGGACGAACATGAAGCACGACAGATCGTCCGTCGATCCAAAGCCTTCACCGTGATAAGTGGTCACTGTACAGATAAAGTGGGACTGGAGTTGCTCAATGATGCATTACCCCAGAAGAAGGTCGAATGATCCTCAATGATATCCACTCGGGGACCTGTGGTCACCATGCGTCCTCACGGATAATCGTGGCCAAAGCATACCGAGCAGGTTTTTACTGGCTGCGAGCAAATGAAATGGCAAAGGAAATAGTTGACAAGTGTGAAGGTTTCCAGTTCTACTCCAACATGTCTCACAAACCCGCCTCAGCCCTGAAGACCATTCCACTCGTCTGGCCATTTGCCATTTGGGGGCTAGATATGGTTGGAACCTTAAGGACTGGCAGAAGTGGATCCACTCACCTACTTGTTGCAGTCGACAAGTTCAGTAAATGGATTGAGGGCAAACCCATCAAAAGCCTCGATTCGAGCACTGCCATCAGCTTCGTCAGGGGGATAACATTCAGGTTTGGAGTCCCGCACAGTGATAACCCACAAGTATAGGGGATCGCAATAGTTTTCGAGGGTAGAGTATTCAACCCAAATTTATTGATTCGACACAAGGGGAGCCAAAGAATATTCTCAAGGATTAGCAGCTGAGTTGTCAATTCAACCACACCTGGAAACTTAGTATCTGCAGCAAAGTGTTTAGTAGCAGAGTAATATGATAGTAGTGGTAATTAACGGTAGCAAAAGGTAACGATAGCAAAAGTAATATTTTTGGTGTTTTGTAGTGATGAGAACAATAGCAACGGAAAAGTAAATAAGCGAAGAACAATATATGGAAAGCTCGTAGGCAATGGATCGGTGATAGAGAATTATGTCGGATGCGGTTCATCATGAAACAGTCATAACCTAGGGTGACACAGAACTAGCTCCAATTCATCAATGTAATGTAGGCATGTATTCCGAATATAGTCATACGTGCTCATGGAAAAGAACTTACATGCCATCTTTTGTCCTACCCTCCCGTGGCAGCGGGGTCCTAGCGGAAACTAAGGATATTAAGGCCTCCTTTTAATAGAGTACCGGACCAAAGCATTAACACACTGTGAATACATGAACTCCTCAAACTACGGTCATCACCGGGAGTGGTCTCGATTATTGTCACTTCGGGGTTGCCGGATCATAACACATAGTAGGTGACTATAGACTTGCAAGATAGGTGAAATCATGGCACTCGGGCCCTAGTGACAAGCATTAAGCATAGCAAAGTCATAGCAACATCAATCTCAGAACATAGTGGATACTAGGGATCAAACCCTAACAAAACTAACTTGATTACATGATAAATCTCATCCAACCCATCACCATCCAGCAAGCCTACGATGGAATTACTCACGCACGGCGGTGAGCATCATGAAATTGGTGATGGAGGATGGTTGATGATGACGATGGCGACGGATTCCCCTCTCCGGAGCCCCGAACGGACTCTAGATCAGCCCTCCCGAGAGAGTTTAGGGCTTGGCGGCGGCTCCATATCGTAAAACGCGATGAATCCTTCTCCTTTATTTTTTCTCCCTGAACACGAGTATATGGAGTTGGAGTTGAGGTCGGTGGAGCTCCAGGGGGCCCACGAGGCAGGGGGGCGCGCCCCCACCCTCGTGGCTAGGGTGTGGGCCCCCTGGCCTTGATTCTTTGCCAGTATTTTTTTATTATTTCCAAAAATAATCTCCATGGAGTTTCAGGTCATTCCGAGAACTTTTGTTTCTGCACATAAATAACACCATGGCAATTCTGCTGAAAACATCATCAGTCCGGGTTAGTTCCATTCAAATCATGCAAGTTAGAGTCCAAAACAAGGCCAAAAGTGTTTGGAAAAGTAGATACGATGGAGACATATCAACTCCCCCAAGCTTAAACCTTTGCTTGTCCTCAAGCAATTTAGTTGACAAACTGAAAGTGATAAAGAAAAAATTTTACAAACTCTGTTTGCTCTTGTTGTTGTAAATATGTAAAGCCAGCATTCAAGTTTTCAGCAAAGGTTATGAACTAACCATATTCACAATAACTCTTAGGTCTCATGTTTTACTCATATCAATGGCATAATCAACTAGCGAGCAATAATAGTAAATCTTGGATGACAACACTTTCTCAAAACAATCATAATATGATATAACAAGATGGTATCTCGCTAGCCCTTTCCGAGACCGCAAAACATAAATGCAGAGCACCTTTAAAGATCAAGCACTGACTAGACATTGTAATTCATGGTACAAGAGATCCAGTCAAGTCATACTCAATGTAAACTAACAGTAATGAATGCAAATGACAGCGGTGGTCTCCAATTGGTGCTTTTTAATAAGAGGATGATGACTCAACATAAAAGTAAATAGATAGGCCCTTCGTAGAGGGAAGCAGGGATTTGTAGAGGTGCCAGAGCTCGATTTTGAAATAGAGGTGAATAATATTTTGAGCGGTATACTTTCATTGTCAACATAACAACCAAGAGATGTCGATATCTTCCATGCTACACACATTATAGGCGGTTCCCAAACAGAATGGTAAAGTTTATACTCCCCCTCCACCAACAAGCATCAATCCATGGCTTGCTCGAAACAACGAGTGCCTCCAACTAACAACAGTCCCATGGGGAGCTTTGTTTGCAATTATTTTGATTTGATTTGCATAAAGCATGGGACTGGGCATCCCGGTGACCAGCCATTTTCTCATGAGTGAGGAGCGGAGTCCACTGCTCTTGAGAATATCCCGCTTAACATGGAAGATACGGACAACCCTAGTTGATACATGATCTATTCGAGCATACAAAACAGAATGTTTATTTGAAGGTTTAGAGTTTGGCACATACAAATTTACTTGGAACAGCAGGTAGATACCGTATATAGGTAGGTATGGTGGACTCATATGGAACAACTTTGGGGTTTATGGGATTGGATGCACAAGCAATATTCCCGCTTAGTACAGGTCAAGGCTAGAAAAGACTGGGAAGCGACCAGCTAGAGAGCGACAACAGTCATGAACATGCATTAAAATTAATCAACAACGAATGCAAGCCTGAGTAGGATATAATGCACCATGAACATAAATATCATAGAGGCTATGTTGATTTTGTTTCAACTACATGCGTGAACATGTGCCAAGTCAAGCCACTCGAATCGTTCAAAAGAGGATACCACCCTATCATACTACATCACAACCATTTTAATAGCATGTTGGCACGCAAGGTAAACCATTATAAGCTCCTAGCTAATTAAGCATGGCATAAGCAACTATAATCTCTAATTGTCATTGCAAACATGTTTATTCATAATAGGCTGAATCAGGAATGATGAACTAATCATATTTACAAAACAAGAGAGGTCGAGTTCATACCAGCTTCTCCCATCTCAATCAGTCCATCATATATCGTCATAATTGCCTTTCACTTGCACGACCGAATGATGTGAATAATAACAGTGCACGTGCATTGGACTAAGCTGGAATCTGCAAGCATTCAATAAATAGGAGAAGACAAGGCAATATGGACTCTTGGTTAAATCAACAATAATGCATATAGGAGTCACTAATCATGGTCTTCTCCTATCGACCCCCAAAGAAAAGAAAAGAAACAAAACTATTTACACGGGAAAGCTCCCAACAAGCAAAAGAAGAACAGGAAATTGGGTTTTCTTCAACAAGCAAAAGAAGAACAGGAAATCTTTTTGGGTTTTCTTTTTAATTACTACTGCAAGCATATAAATTAAAACTAGCTGAAAGCTACAACTAATTTTTTTGGTTTTTTTCTTAAGGTTTATCAAACACACAAAGCATAAAAAGGAAATAAACTAGCATGGATATTACAATGAAAAAGTATAAGCACCAACATCTAGCAATGAGTGTGTGAACATGAATGTAATGTCGGTAGAAAATACGTACTCCCCCAAGCTTAGGCTTTTGTCCTAAGTTGGTCTAATGCCACGGATGGCCTGGCGGATATCCAAAGTTGTAGTTAGGGTCATACTGAGATGCAACAGTCATTGCATCGTGGGCTGCAGCTTGGAGGAGAGCTATCTCAGCCCTCCTCTTATACTCTTCCGGCTCCTCTCTGGTTATAAAATATCTCGCTTTTGCCTAAAAGTCAAAGAAAGTAGAAGCAGGGAGAGCGACGTGATAGGTGCGTCATCTGTCAAAGATTAGTCGGTACTGGAGGAACTGATCGTTCCTCTCAACAAAATGATGACGAACCATAGCCTCATAATCCAAATAAGCAGGAGGCAACTCAATATCATCCTCACGTATGGTTATACCAAGAAAATTAGCTATACGGGTTGCATAAATTCCACCAAAGAAATCTCCATTAAATCTAGTATGATGCAACCTACGTGCAACAATGGCTAACAAATTATAAGATTTATCTCCTAACACAGCACTCCTAAGAATACTGAGGTCAGGGACACACATATGCCATGCTTCATCTTTACCATTTATGCACCTACCTATGAAGAGAGCAAAATAATGTATAGCAGGAAAATGAATGCTCCCTATGGTAGCTTGTGCTATATCTCTAGATTCCCCCATAGTTACACTAGCAAGAAAATCTCTAAATTCAGATTTACGAGGTTCACTAGCACTACCCCATTGTGGAAGTTTGCAAGCAGTGGTAAAGTCCTCTAAGTCCATGGTATAAGATTTATCATAAAGATCAAACATGACAGTTTGAGAATTGCGCGATGATGAAAATTCAAACCTTCCCACAAAGGAACTAGTGAGATAGTGGTACGACGGCACTTTTCTACCTCGAAGCTCACAAGATCAGCATTATGCAAATATGCATTAAATTCTGATGACCCACAAGTATAGGGATTCTATCGTAGTCCTTTCGATAAGTAAGAGTGTTGAACCCAACGAGGAAGTAGAAGGAAATGATAAGCGGTTTCAGCAAGGTATTCCTCTACAAGTACAGAAATAAGTGGTAACAGATAGTTTTGTGATAAGATAATTTGTAACGAGCAACAAGTAACAAAAGTAAATAAGGTGCAGCAAGGTGGCCCAATCCTTTTTGTAGCAAAGGACAAGCCTGGACAAACTCTTATATGATGTAAAGCGCTCCCAAGGACACATGGGACTATCGTCAAGCTAGTTTTCATCACGTTCATATGATTTGCGTTCGGTACTTTGATAGTTTGGTATGTGGGTGGACCGGTGCTCGGGTGCTTCCCTTACTTGGACAAGCATCCCACTTATGATTAACCTCTATTGCAAGCATCCGAAACTATAACAAAAGTATTAAGGTAAACCTAACCATAGCATGAAACATATGGATCCAAATCAGCCCCTTACGAAGCAACGCATAAACTAGGGTTTAAGCTTCTGTCACTCTAGCAACCCATCATCTACTTATTACTTCACAATGCCTTCCTCTAGGCCCAAATAATGCTGAAGTGTCATGTAGTCGACGTTCACATAACACCACTAGAGGAGAGACAACATACATCTCATCAAAATATCGAACAAATACCAAATTCACATGACTACTAATAGCAAGACTTCTCCAATATCCTCAGGAACAAACGTAACTACTCATAAAGCATAAACATGTTCATAATCAGAGGGGTATTAATATGCATATAGGATCTGAACATATGATCTTCAACCAAATAAACCAACTAGCATCAACTGCAAGGAGTAATTAACACTACTAGCAACCTACTAGCACCAATCCTGGACTTGGAGACAAGAATTGGATACAAGAGATGAACTAGGGTTGTGAATGAGATGGTGCTGATGAAGATGTTGATGAGATTGCCCTCTCCCGATGAGAGAGCGTTGGTTGATGACGATTGCGATCATTTCCCCCTCCGCGAGGGAAGTTTCCCTGCAGAACAGCTCCTGCCAGAGCCCTAGATTGGTTCTGCCAAGGCTCCGCCTCTGGCGGGAATTCATCCCGAGAGATGCTTCTTATTTTTTCTCGACGAAAAGACTTCATATAGGAGAAGGATGTCATCAGAGAGCCACCAGGGGGCCCACGAGTAGGGGGCGTGCCCAGGGGGGTAGGCGCGCCCCCACCCTATGGGCAGGTGTGCCCCCCTGGAGAATTTCTTGCCCTCAGTATTTTTTATATTTGGAAAACATCTTCCGTGAAGTTTCAGGACTTTTGGAGCTGTGCAGAATA
Organism: Triticum urartu; assembly: GCF_003073215.2. Lineage (NCBI taxonomy): Eukaryota > Viridiplantae > Streptophyta > Magnoliopsida > Poales > Poaceae > Triticum > Triticum urartu. The sequence continues at coordinate 303,004,433 of NC_053024.1, read as the reverse complement.
GGTCTCTAATATTTGCTCCTTTTCCAGCCCAGAATCCCAGCTGCTGGCATTCTCCCTCTTTATGTAAACCTTGTAAAATAAGAGAGAATAGGCATAAGTATTGTGACATAATGTGTAATAAAGCCCATAATGCAATAAATATTGATATAAAAGCATGATGCAAAATGGACGTATCAACTCCCCCAAGCTTAGACCTCGCTTGTCCTCAAGCGAAAAGCCGAAATCGAAAAATATGTCCACATGTTTAGAGATAGAGGTGTCGATAAAAATAAAATATGGACATGAGGGCATCATGATCATTCTTAGAACAACAACTTATATAATTCTTGTCATATAATCTCTATGCTAGAGTAATAATTCAATCACAATATCAAGTATGAATCGTAAACTTCATTGAAAACTAACAAACTATAATCTCAGTCATTGAAGCAATTGCAATTTATCATAACATAGGAAAGAGTCAATGTATAAGAGCTTTTCAGCAAGTCCACATACTCAACTATCATATAGTCTTTCACAATTGCTGACACTCACGCAATACTTATGGGTATGGAGTTTTAATCGGACACAGAGAAAGATAGGGGCTTATAGTTTTGCCTCCCAACGTTTTACCTCAAGGGTAATGTCAACAGTAATAGTTCATGAAAACTCACATCCAATTAGCCATATATACCAGGATCTTTCCAACATACTGTGCTTGCCAAAGGATAAAATGTAAAAAGGAAGGGTGAAGATCACCATGACTCTTATGCAAGGTAGGAGATAAAAGTAAAAGATAGGCCCTTCGCAGAGGGAAGCAGAGGTTGTCATGCGCTTTTATGGTTGGATGCACAAAATCTTAATGCGAAAACGTCACTTTATATTGCCACTTGTGATATGGACCTTTATTATGCAGTCTGTCGCTTTTATTACTTTCCATATCACACGATCGTATAAAGCTTATTTCCTCCACACCAATCAATCATACATATTTAGAGAGCAATTTTTATTGCTTGCACCGATGACAACTTACTTGATGGATCTTACTCAATCCATAGGTAGATATGGTGGACTCTTATGGCAAGACTGGTTTAAGGGTATTTGGAAGCACAAGTAGTATCTCTACTTGGTGCAATGAATTTGGCTAGCATGAGGGGGAAAGGCAAGCTCATCATGTTGGAAGATCCAAGACAATATAATTCATCTCAGATGTAAGAAAACATAACCCATTACGTTGTCTTCCTTGTCCAATGTCAACTCTTTAGCATGTCATATTTTAATGAGTGCTCACAATCATAAAAGATGTCCAAGATAGTATATTTATATGTGAAGACCTCTCTTTCTTTATTACTTCCTATTAATTGCAACGATGACCAAAACTATGTTTGTCAACCCTCAACAACTTTTATTCATCATACTCTATGTGAGCTCATTACTCTCCATAAGACTCACATGATCTCTTTGTTTCTTTTTATTTCTTTCTCTTTTCTTTTATTCACTTAGGATCATGGCAAAATAATCAAGCCCTTGACTCAACACTAATCTTTATTATATAGCTCATGGACTCGATTACATAGAAGGATAATAAAGCAAAACTCACAACTAGATCACACTAAGAACTTTTATTCTACTAGATCAAGATATTACCAAAAGGATCGAACTAAGAAAAATGGTAAAGATAAAAGTGATGGTGATACGATACCGGGGCACTCCCCCAAGCTTGGCAGTTGCCAAGTGGAGTGCCCATACCCATGTAATTATGTCTCTCTTGTTGGTGAAGAAGGTGGGGATGTTGATGATGGATAGTCGCACATCGAGCGTAGGAGGTCTTCTAACTTGCGGATAATGCCCTTGAGTGCGATGGTATGCTCCTTCAACAAAATATTTTCACGTGTGAGATACTTATTTTGTATACGAGCTAACTCAATCATCTTGAAAGCTTCGATTTCTGTTGGGGTAAGAAGATTGTGATCCAGTTGAAGGGTGTCTTTTGTTGCCGGAACTTGGTCCTCCATGGCCTTCTTGATCCCTTCATCCTTGTTGATCTCCATGGGTTCTTCTCTCTTCAGCTCTACCTTCATTAGCCAAGCATCGTTGCCCTCATGGTTGGAGGAGGAGGGAGATGACATAGTGCCTGGTCTTGACAGCCCTGACAGAAAACAGCTCAAAACAAAGACAAGAGATTTTTGCGTGATACAGAGTCAAAACCCCATGAGATTATATAATGAATTTTTACCGACCAAAATACATGTTGTGTACGAAAACGGAGTCCGGAGAGAACACGAGGTGCCCACGAGGTAGGGGGCACGCCCAGTAGGGTAGGGCGCTCCCGCTCCACCCTCGTGGAGGCCTCGTGTCCTTCCCGGACTGCTTCTTATTTTTCTATTTTTGTAAGTATTCCAAAACGGAGAAACATTGCCTTAAAAACTGTTTTGGAGTCGGTTTACTTACCGTACCACATACCTATTCCTTTTCGGAGTCTGAAATGTTCCGGAAAGTGTCCCTTATGTATTCCTCCGGGGTTACGGTTTCAATAACATTGATTTCAACATTTGTGGGATTACCTGAGATATAATGTTTGATTCGTTGACCGTTCACCACCTTCGGATTTGTGCCTTCGAAGTTGTTGATTTTTATGGCACCGGAACAGTAGACCTCCTCGATAACGTAAGGGCCTTCCCATTTAGAGAGAAGTTTTCCTGCAAAAAATCTTAAACGAGAGTTGTATAGCAATACATAATCACCTACATTAAACTCACGCTTTTGTATCCTTTTGTCATGCCATCTTTTAACTTTTTCTTTAAACAACTTGGCATTTTCGTAGGCTTGGGTTCTCCATTCATGAAGTGAGCTAATATCAAATAACCTTTTCTCACCGGCAAGTTCAAAATCATAATTAAGTTCTTTAATAGCCCAATAAGCCTTGTGTTCTAGTTCGAGAGGTAAGTGACATGCTTTTCCATAGACCATTTTATGCGGAGACATACCTATAAGATTATTGAAACTGATAATATTGATGAAAGTGATGATGAAGGCTCTCCTAATAAATATGAATTGCCTGTTGTGCCTAAGGGCTATGTTATGGATGAAGAAACTAAAAGAGACTTTCTTGCATGCAATGATAGAAGTGATCTTAAGAAATTATTAGCTAAGCTTAAACAAAAAACTCTGAATGCTAGAATGAAATATGATCCTGCTTATGCTACTTCACCTATCTTTGTTACTGATATGGATTATGAATTCTCTATTGATCCTGATATAATTACTTTGGTTGAATCTGATCCTTTTTATGGTTATGAATCTGAAATTGTTGTGGCACATCTTACTAAATTAAATGATATAGCCACCCTATTCACTAATGATGAGAGAACTCGCTATGGGTATGGTATACCCATATAAAAATCCTATGGGTATGTCTCCGTATAAAATGGCTTGTGGAAAAGCATGTCACTTACCTCTCGAACTAGAACACAAGGCTAATTGGGCTATTAAAGAACTTAATTATGATTTTAAACTTGCCGGTGAGAAGAGGTTATTTGATATTAGCTCACTTGATGAATGGTGAACCCAAGCCTACAAAAATGCCAAGTTGCTTAAAGAAAAAGTTAAAAGATGGCATGACAAAAGGATAGAAAAGCGTGAGTTTAATGTAGGTGATTCTGTATTGCTATACAACTCTCGTTTAAGATTTTTTGCTGGAAAGCTTCTCTCTAAATGGCAAGGTCCTTACATTATCGAGGAGGTCTACCGTTCCGGCGCCATAAAAATCAACAACTTCGAAGGCACAAATCCGAAGGTGGTGAACGGTCAAAGAATCATACATTATAAAAATCTATGGGTATGTCTCCATATAAAATGGTTTATGGAAAAGCATGACACTTACATCTCGAACTAGAACATAAGGCTTATTGGGCTATTAAAGAGCTCAACTATGATTTCAAACTTGCCGCTGAGAAAATGTTATTTGACATTAGCTCACTTGATGAATGGAGAACCCAAGCCTATGAGAACCCCAAATTGTTTAAATAAAGAGTTAAAAGATGGCATGACAAAAGAATACAAAAACGTGAGTTTAATGTAGGTGATTATGTATTGCTATACAACTCTCGTTTACGCTTTTTCGCAGGAAAGCTTCTCTCTAAATGGGAAGGTCCTTACATTATCGAGGAGGTCTATCGTTCCGGTGCCATAAAAATCAACAACTTCGAAGGCACAAATCCGAAGGTGGTGAACGGTCAAAGAATCAAACATTATATCTCAGGTAACCCTATAAATGTTGAAACCAATGTTATTGAAACCGTAACCCCGGAGGAATACATAAGGGACACTTTCCGGAATGTTTCAGACTCCGAAAAGGAATAGGTACTTGGTACGGTAAGTAAACCGACTCCAAAACAGTTCTAATGGAAATTTTTCTTCATTTTGGAATATTTAGAAAAATAGAAAAATAAGAAGCAGTCCGGAAAGGACACGAGGGCTCCACGAGGGAGGAGGGCGCGCCTCCCTACCTCGCGGGCACCTCGTGTGCTCTCCGGACTCCGTTTTCTTACACGATACATATTTTGCTCGGTAAAAATTCATTATATAATCTCCCGGAGGTTTTGAATCCCGTATCACGCAAATATCTCTCATCTTTGTTTCGAGCTGTTTTTCTGATAGATCTAGGTTGTCATGTCGTCTTCAAGTGCCTCCAAGGACAAGTTCTTCGAGAAGGTCATCAACCACTACCTCGCGGAGGTGCTGCAACACCCTCAAACCATTGAGATGCGTGAGGGGTTGTTGCACATCCGCGATGTTGAGGGACCAAGGAAGACCGGAAGCACGGAGGCGAGGCTCGAAGCATTGGAGCAACAAGTTTGAAGTGTCAGGAGATGGTGGAGCATGGACTCGACTCCAATCACATTATGATCATGGAGTTCACCAACAACCACAAGCTGGACGTCAAGGACATTGGGGAGGCCATCTTCAAGCTTCATGAGAAAATCGAGCACCTCCAAGCCCAGATCTTTGACTTGCAAAATCAAAACTGTGAGTATGAATATAGATTCAAAAGTATGAGTTTGGCTGCAAATTTGAGGATTCAGGAGACTCGATCATCCTTCTATGATGGTGAGCCTATGCCTTAGAAGAGAGACGACAAGCCTACATCATCAACAACTCCAACTCCTTCACCGGCAAAAGAGATATAATCACAATGGGTATGGGCACTCCCCTTGGCAACTGCCAAGCTTGGGGGAGTGCCCCGGTATCGTATCACCATCACTTTTATCTTTACCATTTTTCTTAGTTCGATCCTTTTGATAATATCTTGATCTAGTAGAATAAAGTTTTAGTATGATCTAGTTGTGAGTTTTGCTTTATGATCTTCCTATGTAATCGAGTCCGTGAGCTATATAATAAATATTAGTGTTATGTCAAGGGCTTGATGATTTTGCTATGATCTTGAGGGAATAAAATAAAAGAGAAGAAATAAAAAGAATAAAAGAGATCATATGGATCTTATGGAGAGTAATGCGCTTACATATAAAGAGTATGATGATTAAAAGTTGTTGAGAGTTGACAAACATAGTTTTGGTCATCGTTCCAATTAATAAGAAGTAATAAAGAAAGAGAGGTCTTCACATATAAATACACTATCTTGGACATCTTTTATGATTGTGAGCACTAATGAAAATATGACATGCTAAAGAGTTGACGTTGGACAAGGAAGACAACGTAATGGCTTATGTTTTCTTAGATATGAGATAAATTATATTGTCATGGATCATCCAACATGATTGAGCTTGCCTTTCCCTCTCATGCTAGCCAATTCTTTGCACCAAGTAGAGATACTACTTGTGCTTCCAAATATCCCTAAACCCAGTTTTGCCATGAGAGTCCACCATATCTACCTATGGATTGAGTAAGATCCTTCAAGTAAGTTGTCATCGGTGCAAGCAATAAAAATTGCTCTCTAAATATGTATGACTTATTAGTGTGGGAGAAAATAAGCTTTATACGGTCGTGTGATATGGAAGAAATAAAAGCGACGGACTGCATAATAAAGGTCCATATCACAAATGGCAATATAAAGTGACGTTCTTTCGCATTAAGATTTTGTGCACCCAACCATAAAAGCGCATGAGAACCTCTGCTTCCCTCTGCGAAGGGCCTATCTTTTACTTTTATCTCCCACCTTACATAAGAATCATGGTGATCCTCACCTTTCCTTTTTACATTTTATCTTTTGGCAAGCACAATATGTTGGAAAGATCCTGATATATATGACTAATTGGATGTGAGTTTTTATGAACTATTATTGTTGACATTACCCTTGAGGTAAAACGTTGGGAGGCAAACTATAAGCCCTATCTTTCTCTGTGTCCGATTAAAACTCCATACCCACAAGTATTGCGTGAGTGTTAGCAATTGTGAAAGACTATATGATGGTTGAGTATGTGGACTTGCTGAAAAGCTCTTATATTGACTCTTTCCCATGTTATGATAAATTGCAATTGCTTTAGTGACTGAGATTATAGTTTGGTAGTTTTCAATAAAGTTTATGATTCATACTTGAAACTGTGATTGAATTGTTACTCTAGCATAAGAGATCATATGACAATATATATATATATATGTTGCTGTTCTAATAATGTATGATGCCCTCATGTCCATATTTTATTTTTATCGACACCTCTATCTCTAAAGATGTGGACATATTTTTCGATTTCGGCTTTCGCTTGAGGACAAGCGAGGTCTAAGCTTGGGGGAGTTGATACGTCCATTTTGCATCATGCTTTTATATCGATATTTATTGCATTATGGGCCGTTATTACACATTATGTCACAATACTTATGCCTATTCTCTCTTATTTTACAAGGTTTACATAAAGAGGGAGAATGCCGGTAGCTGGGATTCTGGGCTGCAAAAGGAGCAAATATGAGAGACCTATTCTGCATAGCTCCAAAAGTCCTGAAACTTCACGGAAGTTATTTTCAGAATATATAAAAAATACTGAGCGCAAGAAGTACGAGAGGGGGGCCACTCACCAGCCACGAGGGTGGGGGGCGCGCCCTACCCCTGGGCACGCCTTGCCTCATGGGCCCCCCTGGTGGCCCTCCGATGCCCATCTTCTGCTATCTGGAGTCTTTCGTTGAGGACAAAATCATAAGCAAGCTTTAGGGACGAGACTCCACCGCCACGAGGCGGAACCAATCTAGGGTTATGGCGGAGCTGTTCTGCTGGGGAAACTTCCCTCTGGGAGGGGGAAATCATCACCATCGTCATCACCAACGCTCCTCTCATCGGGAGGTGGCCAATCTCCATCAACATCTTCACCAGCACCATCTCCTCTCAAACCATAGTTCATCTCTTGTACCCAATTCTTGTCTCTAAGTCTGGGATTGGTACCTGTAGGTTGCTAGTAGTGTTGATTACTCCTTGTAGTTGATGCTAGTTGGTTTATTTGGTGGAAGATCATATGTTCAGATCCTATATGCATATTAATACCCCTCTGATTATGAACATGAATATGCTTTGTGAGTAGTTACGTTTGTTCCTGAGGACATGGGAGAAGTCTTGCTATTAGTAGTCATGTGAATTTAGTATTCGTTTGATATTTTAATGAGATGTATGTTGCCTTTCCTCTAGTGGTGTTATGTGAACATCGACTACATGACACTTCACCATTATTTGGGCCTAGAGGAAGGCATTGGGAAGTAATAAGTAGATGATGGGTTGCTAGAGTGACAGAAGCTTAAACCCTAGTTTATGCGTTGCTTCGTAAGGGGCTGATTTGGATCCATATGTTTCATGCTATGGTTAGGTTTACCTTAATACTTTTGTTGTAGTTGCGGATGCTTGCAATAGAGGTTAATAATAAGTAGGATATTTGTCCAAGTAAGGACAGTACCCAAGCACTGGTCCACCCACATACCAAATTATGAAAGTACCAAACGCGAATCATATGAACGTGATGAAAACTAGCTTGACGAAAATTCCCATGTGTCCTCGAGAGCGCTTTACTTCATATAAGAGCTTGTCCAGGCTTGTCTTTTGCTACAAAAAGGATCGGGCCACCTTGCTGCACTTTATTTACTTTTGTTACTTGTTGCTCGTTACAAATTATCTTACAAATAGTTTTGTGATAAGATAATTTGTAACGAGCAACAAGTAACAAAAGTAAATAAGGTGCAGCAAGGTGGCCCAATCCTTTTTGTAGCAAAGGACAAGCTTGGACAAACTCTTATATGATGTAAAGTGCTCCCGAGGACACATGGGAATATCGTCAAGCTAGTTTTCATCACGTTCATATGATTCACGTTCGGTACTTTGATAATTTGGTATGTGGGCGGACCGGTGCTTGGGTATTTCCCTTACTTGGACAAGCATCCCACTTACGATTAACCTCTATTGCAAGCATCCACAACTACAACAAAAGTATTAAGGTAAACCTAACCATAACATGAAACATATGGATCCAAATCAGCCCCTTACGAAGCAACACATAAACTAAGGTTTAAGCTTCTGTCACTCTAGCAACCCATCATCTACTTATTATTTCCCAATGCCTTCCTTTAGGCCCAAATAATGGTGAAGTGTCATGTAGTCGACGTTCACATAACACCACTAGAGGAGAGACAACATACATTTCATCAAAATATCGAACGAATACCAAATTCACATGACTACTAATAGCAAGACTTCGCCCATGTCCTTAGGAACAAAAGTAATGACTCACAAAGCATAAACATGTTCATAATCAGAGGGGTATTAATATGCATATAGGATCTGAACATATGATCTTCCACCAATTGAACCAACTAGCATCAACTACAAGGAGTAATTAACACTACTAGCAACCTACTAGCACCAATCCCGGAGGGTTTGAGATGAGATGGTGCTGATGAAGATGTGATGGAGATTGCCCTCTCCCGATGAGAGGAGCGTTGGTGATGACGATGGCAATGATTCCCCCTCCGGGAGGGAAGTTTCCCTGCAGAACAGCTCCGCCAGAGCCCTAGATTGGTTCCTCCAAGGTTCCGCCTCATGGCGGCGGAGTTTCGTCCCGGAGAAGATGGCTTATTTCTCCCATGAAAGACTTCATATAGCAGAAGATGGTCATTGGAGGCCACCAAGGGGGCCCACGAGGTAGGGGCGCGCCAGGGGGTAGGGCGCGCCCCCCACCCTCATGGGCAGGGTGTGCCCCTGGTAAGTTCTTGCTCTCAGTATTTTTTTAATATATTTGGAAAACATCTTCCGTGAAGTTTCAGGGTTTGGAGCTGTGCAGAATAGGTCTATAATATTTGCTCCTTTTCCAGCCCAGAATCCCAGCTGTCGGCATTCTCCCTCTTTATGTAAACCTTGTAAAATAAGAGAGAATAGGCATAAGTATTGTGACATAATGTGTAATAACAACCCATAATGCAATAAATATTGATATAAAAGCATGATGAAAAATGGACGTATCAACTCCCCCAAGCTTAGACCTCGCTTGTCCTCAAGCGAAAAGCCAAAATCGAAAAATATGTCCACATGTTTAGAGATAGAGGTGTCGATAAAAATAAAATACGGACATGAGGGCATCATGATCATTCTTAGAACAACACTTATATAATTCTTGTCATATAATCTCTAATGCTAGAGTAATAATTCAATCACAATATCAAGTATGAATCGTAAACTTCATTGAAAACTAACAAACTATAATCTCAGTCATTGAAGCAATTGCAATTTATCATAACATAGGAAAGAGTCAATGTATAAGAGCTTTTCAGCAAGTCCACATACTCAACTATCATATAGTCTTTCACAATTGCTGACACTCACGCAATACTTATGGGTATGGAGTTTTAATCGGACACAGAGAAAGATAGGGGCTTATAGTTTTGCCTCCCAACGTTTTACCTCAAGGGTAATGTCAACAATAATAGTTCATGAAAACTCACATCCAATTAGCCATATATACCAGGATCTTTCCAACATACTGTGCTTGCCAAAGGATAAAATGTAAAAAGGAAGGGTGAAGATCACCATGACTCTTATGCAGGTAGTAGGAGATAAAAGTAAAAGATAGGCCCTTCGCAGAGGGAAGCAGAGGTTGTCATGCGCTTTTATGGTTGGATGCACAAAATCTTAATGCGAAAGAACGTCACTTTATATTGCCACTTGTGATATGGACCTTTATTATGCAGTCTGTCGCTTTTATTACTTCCATATCACACGATCGTATAAAGCTTATTTCCTCCACACCAATCAATCATACATATTTAGAGAGCAATTTTTATTGCTTGCACCGATGACAACTTACTTGATGGATCTTACTCAATCCATAGGTAGATATGGTGGACTCTTATGGCAAGACTGGTTTAAGGGTATTTGGAAGCACAAGTAGTATCTCTACTTGGTGCAATGAATTTGGCTAGCATGAGGGGGAAAGGCAAGCTCATCATGTTGGAAGACCAAGACAATATAATTCATCTCAGATGTAAGAAAACATAACCCATTAAGTTGTCTTCCTTGTCCATCAACTCTCTG
>NC_053024.1:302975499-302992938 GCF_003073215.2 Triticum urartu | reverse complement strand
TGGAACTGTGACTAGAAAAGCTTTTCCACTTCGCAATATTTTAGATCTTGAAAGTGTTCGGTCGCATCAGTAGCACTTGCTTCCAAATCCAGATAGGTCTCCTCCACACTCCACATCCGGTCCAATGGAGCAAACTTCGGATCACAAAACTTCCTCCGCAGCATAAGGGGCTTTCCAGCCGCAATCTGTTCGGCCTGACGCAGCTCCTCCCACGCAGCTCTCATCGCAGAGCGAGCGTCCTTGGCATCGGCAACGGCCTTCTCTAAGTCCGTCTGTCTCGCCCGGTCTTCTTTCTCAAGAAGTTTGCAACGGTCTGCAGCGCTCTTTAACTTCTCGGCCATCTCGGCCATCTCTTCTTTGCTTCGGTAGTGAGCAGCCTGTTCGGCTCTCAGCTCTTTAAGGGCCTTCTCGGCAGCCGCATCGCTTTTTCTGGCTTGCTCCTTAGCTCGGGCAAGTTCTGCCCTAAGATTCTCCATGGCGGCCGTACCATCTGCGTCAAGCACACACATTGTAAGACACTGGCATAAAGCTCCTCTTACCTGATGCCGCCCGAAGAATTACATACCTTGAGCCTCATCAAGCCGCTTGTTGACAAGCGCGATGTCGGCATCTACCACGTCCAGTTGCCGCTTTAGTTCGGCCACATCATCAGTTCGGCTTGATTCCGAACACCTCGCCACCTACATTCAAAGGCGACATCTTAGACCTGGGATTATGATCCTCTACGTGTCGTCATTTCTTGACAACACGCAGTCTCAGGGGCTACTATCTACACAGGGCACATCTTACTTATGTGCAACTGACAAAAGTGTACATTATCTAACGTACCTCAAAACCCGTCAGTAAACTTTTGACGGCCTCATGCAATCCTCTTTCTGCGGATGAAATCCTTTCAATCACCGTGCCCATCAATGCACGGTGCTCCTCTGAGATAGAAGCTCGCCCCAGCAGAATCTTAGCTCCTCCGGCCGAGCACCAGACGGTGCCGGACTTGTCCTATGGCCTCTTCGAAGGCCGGACGCGGAAAGCCTTGGGGGGCACATAGCTATCTTCCGCCCCTGCCGGATTCAGAGAAACCCTCCGCGACGACACCTCAGGGTCGCCCGCCTCGCTAGGCGGTACGGCAGGGGGAGGCGTCCCGCTCTCCATCATCTCCGGAAGAAGATCCCCCGAAGACGAGCTCTGCTGAGAAGGGCTGAGGTCCGAGCTACAAGGTAAAATTTCGGTTAATCTTCTCAGATATAAATCAAGGATTTCTCTCATCCCTCAAAAGGAAAACCGCTCTCTACTTACGGCTCGCTGGAGGGCTGATCCCCTTGAGGGCGTAGTCCGACCGAGGAACTCCCCGGCATCGGACCCTCTGACGAGGATTTTCTCCCCTGTTTCGAGGCCATGGTTTCCGGGTCGTCAGAGGCGGCTCTCTTCTTCCCCTTTAGGAGAGGAATTGTCGGTTCCTCCCTTCGGAGCAGCCTCCTTCGAGGAGGCCATAGCTTCCTTGTCCTCCCCCTCCAAAGGCATTATCTCCAGCATCCTGACCAGCACGGGATCCGGCCTGGTTTCAGGAAGGGGAGCCAGACACCTGATCAGCTTTGCCTTCGCTATCCACTCCTGTTTAAAAGAACGGCTCTTTAGAGGGGCAAGTTTATGACAATTATACGGATAGAAGGTCCGGGCACAAGGTTGCTACTTGAGTATCCGGGCGATTGCCAGCTTAGGCCTGCGTCCTCGGTAAATCCGGACACACCTCTTGTGAATCCGAAGAACAATCTATACATCTCCGCGGGCGTTGCGCCCATAAAATTCTGGAGAGCTCGCGGTCCCTGGATTAAACTCCCACAGGCGAAGGGGCGACGTTTGCCGGAAATATTCGGCGAATCAGCATGACCTGCGTCACCTTGAAACTAAGGTCTCCTTCCAAGAGATCCTTAATTCGCCCTGTGTATAGGGGCATGTCTTTGGATAACCCCCAATCTAATCCTTTGTTGACCCATGACGCTAGCCGTGATGGGGGACCCGAGTGAAAGGCAGGAGGCACCGCCCACTTGGCGCTCCTGGGAGCGGTGATATAGAACCATTCTCGTTGCCACAAGCCGAGCTCCTCTTGAAAGGAGCCCTCAGGCCATGGAGCATCTGCATTCTTACTTATGATAGCGCCTCCGCACTCTGCATGCCGTCCCTCGATCATCTTCGGCTCCACTCCAAAAGTCTTGAGCCATAATCCGAAGTGAGGAGTAACACGAAGGAACGCTTCGCACACAACGATGAATGAGGAAATGTGGAGGATGGACTCCGGAGCTAAGTCATGAAATTCCAGCCCGTAATAAAACAGCAGCCCCCTCACGAAGGGATCCATCGGGAAGCCTAACCCCCAAAGGAAGTGAGACATGAACACTACGCTCTCACCGGGCTGGGGACTGGGAATAGCCTGTCTTTGAGCGGGCAACCTATGCGGAATTTCGGCGGTCAAGAACTTAGCCTCTCTCAACTTTAGCACGTCCTCCTCCGTGACGGAGGAGGGCATCCATCGGCCTTGAAGGTCGGAACCGGACATTGTCGAAGGTCCGAAGCGCCTGGAATCTGGAGCCTAGGGTGTTGGAACTCGAGGCGACGGGCGAACTCGTTTGAGATTGGAAAAAGGAGTAAGGCCTTGGTCTCTTTATAAGAGGTTGAATACCAGGAGCCCTCCCCGTAACCGTTTGGGACTCGTCTTTAATCGAGAAAACATGCTAACGGGCACGATTGGGTTACCCACGTCCGTATTGATGAGAATCCCGTAAAAGGGGGGCACACGATCTCTGCTTTGACAAGACGTGCCAAGGAAACCGCCTCGCAAAACACGCTGAGGTGGAAAAGTGAAAACGATTCGAGTGAAGGACTTGGCCGTAGTGTGATGACGCACTGTGGAATACGTCAGCAGATTTGATTTGTGTTAATATTATTTCTCTATGGCAATATGTGGAAACTTATTTTGCAGAGCCGGACACTACTCTTGGTGTTTACAATCTTCTATGAAGGATTTGGAGGAGGAACCGCCTTGCAATGCCGAAGACAATTTGCGCGCCGGACTCATCGTCATTGAAGCCTGGTTCAGGGGGTACTGAGGGAGTCCTGGATTAGGGGGTGTTCGGGTAGCCAGACTATACCTTCAGCCGGACTCCTGGACTATGAAGATACAAGATTGAAGACTTCGTCCCGTGTCCGGATGGGACTTTCCTTGGCGTGGAAGGCAAGCTTGGCGATGCGTATATTCAAGATCTCCTACCATTGTAACCGACTCTGTGTAACCCTAACCCTATCCGTGTCTATATAAACCGGAGGGTTGTAGTCCATAGGCAATCAACTCCATACACAACAATCATACCATAGGCTAGCTTCTAGGGTTTAGCCTCCTTGATCTCGTGGTAGATCTACTCTTCTATACCCATATCATCAATATAATCAAGCAGGAGTTAGGGTATTACCTCCATCGAGAAGGGCCTGAACCTGGGTAAAACTCGTGTCCTTGTCTCCTGTTACCATCCGGCCTAGACGCACAGTTCGGGACCCCCTACCCGAGATCCGCCGGTTTTGACACCGACATGCGCGACACAACAAGAAGGAGGTGCCACAGGTGTTCGACCTCTATGACATGGCCCATACTGCCCCATACAAGAAGGCCAAGGCATTCCCTGAGGATGACCTCGATCATCCAGAGAGCTTCACCAACATCTCCTACCAGAACAAGCTCGTGAGGTACAGAGACGTTGGGAAGACGAGGAAAGGGGAGGACTTCAACCCGAGCCAGAGTCCTTTTGATCCAGAGATCATGATGCTATCTGGTGGCGGGAGGTACCATGGCTCGGTAGCCATTAGGGATGGACTAATATGTTGTCCTAGAACTCTCTCAGAGATCAAGAAGTGCCAACGTGCTCCGATCCTAAGATAAGGCCTCGTCCACTAATGTCTACTACACAACCTTCTTGTTGTAGACGTTGTTGGGCCTCCAAGTGCAGAGGTTTGTAGGACATTAGCAAATTTCCCTCAAGTGGATGACCTAAGGTTTATCAATCTGTGGGAGGCGTAGGATGAAGATGGTCTCTCTCAAGCAACCCTGCAACCAAATAACAAAGAGTCTCTTGTGTCCCCAACACACTCAATACAATGTTAAATTGTATAGGTGCACTAGTTCGGCGAAGAGATGGTGATACAAGTGCAATATGGATAGTAGATAATGGTTTTTGTAATTTGAAAACATAAAAACAACAAGGTAGCAAGTGATACAAGTGAGCGAAAACGGTATTGCAATGCGTTGAAACAAGGCCTAGGGTTCATACTTTCACTAGTGCAAGTTCTCTCAACAATAATAACATAATTGGATCATATAACTATCCCTCAACATGCAACAAAGAGTCACTCCAAAGTCACTAATAGCGGAGAACAAATGAAGAGATTATGGTAGGGTACGAAACCACCTCAAAGTTATCATTTCTGATCGATCTATTCAAGAATCCGTAGTAAAATAACATGAAGCTATTCTTTCCGTTCAATCTATCATAGAGTTCGTACTAGAATAACACCCTAAGACACAAATCAACCAAAACCCTAATGTTACCTAGATACTCCAATGTCACCTCAAGTTTCCGCGGGTATGATTATACGATATGCATCACACAATCTCAGATTCATCTATTCAACCAACACAAAGAACTTCAAAGAGTGCCCCAAAGTTTCTACCGGAGAGTCAAGACAAAAACGTGTGCCAACCCTTATGCATAAGTTCACGAGGTCACAGAACTCGCAAGTTGATCACCGAAACATACATCAAGTGGATCACATGATATCCCATTGTCACCACAGATAAGCACGTGCAAGACATACATCAAGTGTTCTCAAATCCTTAAAGACTCAATCGGATAAGATAACTTCAAAGGGAAAACTCAATTCATTACAAGAGAGTAGAGGCGGAGAAACATCATAAGATCCAAATATAATAGCAAAGCTCGCGATACATCAAGATCGTACCACCTTAAGAACACGAGAGAGAGAGAGAGATCAAACACATAGCCACTGGTACATACCCTCAGCCCCGAGGGAGAACTACTCCCTCCTCATCATGGAGAGCACCAGGATGATGAAGATGGCCAACGGAGAGGGATTCCCCCCTCCGGCAGGGTGCCGAAACGGGTCTAGATTGGTTTTCGGTGGCTACAGAGGCTTCTGGCGGGGGAACTCCCGATCTATTCTGTTGTTCGATGTTTCTAGGGTATATGGATATATATAGGCGAAAGAAGTCGGTCAGGGGGGCCACGAGGCGGTCACGAGGCAGGGGGAGCGCGCCCAGGAGGGTAGGGATGCCCCCCACCCTCGTGGTGGCCTCGGGACTCTTTTGGCCCACCTCCGATACTCCGTGGGCTTCTTCTGGTCCAAAAATGATCTTCGTGAAGTTTCAGGTCAATTGGACTCCGTTTGATTTTCCTTTTCTGCGATAATTAAAAATAAGAAAAAAACAGAAACTGGCACTGGGCTCTAGGTTAATAGGTTAGTCCCAAAAATCATATAAAATAGCATATTAATGCATATAAAACATCCAAGGTTGATAATATAATAGCATGGAACAATAAAAAATTATAGATACGTTGGAGACATATCAAGCATCCCCAAGCTTAATTCCTGCTCGTCCTCGAGTAGGTAAATGATAAAAACAGAATTTTTGATGTGGAATGCTACCTAACATATTTATCCATGTAATTCTCTTTACTGTGGCAAGAATATTCAAATCCATAAGATTCAAGACAAAAGTTTAATATTGACATAAAAATAGTAATACTTCAAGCATACTAACAAAGTAATCATGTCTTCTCAAAATAACATGGCCAATGAAAGCTACCCCTACAAAATCATATAGTCTGGCTATGCTCTATCTTCATCTCACAAAATATTTAAATCATGCACAACCCCGATGACAAGCCAAGCAATTGTTTCATACTTTTGATGTTCTCAAACCTTTTCAATCTTCACGCAATACATGAGCATGAGCCATGGACATAGCACTATAGGTGGAATAGAATGGTGGTTGTGGAGAAGACAAAAAGGAGAAGATAGTCTCACATCAACTAGGCATATCAACGGGCTATGGAGATGCCCATCAATAGATATCAATGTGAGTGAGTAGGGATTGCCATGCAACGGATGCACTAGAGCTATAAGTGTATGAAAGCTCAAAAAGAAACTAAGTGGGTGTGCATCCAACTTGCTTGCTCACAAAGACCTAGGGCATTTTGAGGAAGCCCATCATTGGAATATACAAGCCAAGTTCTATAGTGAAAGATTCCCACTAGTATATGAAAGTGACAACATAGGAGACTCTCTATCATGAAGATCATGGTGCTACTTTGAAGCACAAGTGTGGTAAAAGGATAGTAGCATTGCCCCTTCTCTCTTTTTCTCTCATCATTTTGTTGTTGTTTTTTCTCTCTTTTTTTGGGCCTTCTTTTTTTTCTTCTTTTGGCCTCTTTTCTTTCTTTTTTTATTTTTCGTCCGGAGTCTCATCCCGACTTGCGGGAGAATCATAGTCTCCATCATCCTTTCCTCACTGGGACAATGCTCTAATAATGATGATCATCACACTTCTTTTTACTTACAACTCAATACTTAGAACAAATTATGACTCTATATGAATGCCTCCGGTGGTGTACCGGGATGTGCAATGAATCAAGGGTGACATGTATGAAATAATTATGATCGGTGGCTTTGCCACAAATACGATGTCAACTACATGATCATACAAAGAAATATGACAATGATGAATCGTGTCATAGTAAACGAAACGGTGGAAAGTTGCATGGCATTATATCTCGGATTGGCTATGGAAATGCCATGATAGGAAGGTATGGTGGCTGTTTTGAGGAAGGTATATGGTGGGTGTATGATACTGGCGAAAGTTGCACGGTACTAGAGAGGCTAGCAATGGTGGAAGGGTGAGAGTGCGTATAATCCATGGACTCAACATTAGTCATAAAGAACTCACATACTTATTGCAAAAAGCTACAAGTTATCAAAGCAGAGTATTACGCGCATGCTCTAGGGAGATAGATTGGTAGGAAAAGACCATCGCTCGTCCCCGACCATCGCTTGTCCCCGACCACCACTCATAAGGAAGGCAATCAAAGAAATACCTCATGCTTCAAATTTGTTACACAACGGTTACCATACGTGCATGCTACGGGACTTGCACACTTCAACACAAGAATTTCTCAAATTCACAACTACTTAACTAGTATGACTCTAATATTACCATCCTCATGTCTCAACACAATCATAAGGAATCAACCTTCTCATAGTATTCAATGCAGTTTATATGAAAGTTTTTATTATATCCCTCTTGGATGCCCATCATATTAGGAATAAATTCATAACCAAAGAAAATTACCATGCTGTTTAGGACTCTCAAAATAATATAAGTGACGCATGAGAGTTCAGCTATTTCTATAAAATAAAACCATCACCATGCTCTAAAAAGATATAAGTGAAGCACTAGAGCCACAACAAACTACTCCGAAGGATATAAGTGAAGATCAATGAGTAGTTGAATAATTATGCAACTATATGAAGACTCTCTAACATTTAAGAATTTCAGATCTTGGTATTTTATTCAAACAGCAAGCAAAACAAAATAAAATAAAATGACGCTCCAAGCAAAACACATATCATGTGGTGAATAAAAATATAGCTCCAAGTAAAGTTACCGATGAACGAAGATGAAAGAGGGGATGCCTTCCGGGGCATCCCCAAGCTTAGGCTTTTTGGTGTCCTTGAATATTACCTTGGGGTGCCTTGGGCATCCCCAAGCTTAGGCTCTTGCCACTCCTTATTCCATAGTCCATCGAATCTTTACTCAAAACTTGAAACTTCACAACACAAAACTTAACAGAAAACTCGTAAGCTCCGTTAGTATAAGAAAACAAACCACCACTTAAGGTACTGTTCTGAACTCATTCTAAATTCATATTGGTGTAATATCTACTGTATTCCAACTTCTATATGGTTCACACCCTATGACACTACTCATAGATTCATCAAAATAAGCAAACAACACATAGAGAACATAATCTGTCAAAAACAGAACAGTCTGTAGTAATCTGTAGGATTCGAATACTTTTTAACTCCAAATATCGTGAGAAATTAGGAAGTCCTAGGCAATTTGTTTATCAATCTACTGCAAGTGGAATTGGTATTTTATCACTCTCTGGTAAAAAAATGAAAATTATTCTCGTGAGCGCATACTTTCTGTTTTTTATAGCAAGATCAAATAACAATCACCGAAGAAGATCCTAAAGGCTTTACTTGGCACAAACACTGATTAAAACATAAAACCACATCTAAAAAGAGGCTAGATGAATTATTTATTACTAAACATGAGCAAAAAGCAAGGAATAAAAACAAAATTGGGTTGCCTCCCAACAAGCGCTATCATTTAACGCCCCTAGCTAGGCATGATGATTTCAATGATGCTCACATAAAAGATAAGAATTTAAACATAAAGAGAGCATCATGAAGAATATGACTAGCACATTTAAGTCTAACCCACTTCCTATGCATAGGGATTTTGAGACCAAACAACTTGTGGGAACACGCATCAACTTGCATAGGAATGTAAAACAAGCATAACTTCAAAATTTTAAGCACATAGAGAGGAAACTTGATATTATTGCAATTCCTACAAGCATATGTTCCTCCCTCATAATAATTTTCAGTAGCGTCACGAATGAATTCAACAATATAACTATCACATAAAGCATTCTTTTCGTGATCTACAAGCATAGAAATTTTACTACTCTCCACATAAGCAAAATTCTTCTCAATCGGAATAGTGGGAGTATCATAAGAGACTCGAATACTATAAATTATTTCCACATTAAAAGAGTAATGTTAAAAAAAGGGTAATCATAATCATGGCAAGTTTTATAAATATAATCATCACTAATTTTATAGCATATGTATCTTCACAATAATTATCATAAGTAGCAACTTTGTTCTCATCATAATCGATTGAAAGCTCTTCCAAGATAGTGGAATCATCACTAAATAAAGTCATGACCTCTCCAAATCCACTTTCATAATTATCATAATAAGATTCAACATCCTCCAAAATAGTGGGATCATTACTTCCTAAAGTTGACACTCTTCCAAACCCACTTTCATCAATATAATCATCATAAGTAGGAGGCATGCTATCATCATTATAAATCTGCATATTAAAACTTGGGAGACTAAATATATCATCTTCATTAAACGTAGCATCCCCAAGCTTGGTACAAACATTAATTGCAGCAAATATATTCTCAAAAACATCATCTTCATCAAACATAGCATCCCCAAGCTTGGGCATTTTCATATCATAAGCATAATCACTCTCATCATTAATAGTATGGATAGCACCGATAGTATAGCAATTATCATCATCACAATGAGTAGTAGGAGCAACATCATTTGGGAGGGATACCTTTCTACCTTTGCTTCTCCATCTTTTCTTTTTCTTCTTCACATCATGTGTGGGTTTAACCCTCTTTTTTGAGCTCCTTATTAATGAGATTGGTTGAATAGAAGGCTCCTCCTCATTACCTGATTCATCATAAGAAATAATAGGAGGATATTGGGAAGCCTATTCCCTTTCATTAGTATTATCTTTGTCCTCTATTTGTTTTCTTTTCTTTATATACTTGACAATATAAGGATTTTCAATGCAATTCACCACACAATACATAAAAATTTCTTCTAGATCAATATCGAGGAATTTCTCGAGGTTATATTCTAGAATATGCTTAGTTATACGTTTCATTTCTTTATAACCCAAAAGCAAACTAAGTTTATTATACTGTGCAAGGGAAATCAAATCATCACAATTTTTGGACACGATACGATCATGAAACAATTTGCATTTGAGATTTAAATGACCATGTTCATTGCAAAGTTCACAAGTATGGCTAAGATATTTTAAATTTCTAGCACTAACGTCTAGCCTCTCTTGCAACCATTTAGTTTCTAAATACTTATGCCTCTTGCAAAATCTATCTTCCCTTTTTGGTATATACTGGCAAACTCTATGCACTCCACAAAAGTTGACATGCTTATAAGAGACATTTTCATCATGACTAGTGCAATCATCATTAGTACTTTGGATATTCAAAGAGTTCATACTAACAGCATTGCAATCATGCTCATCATTCAAAGATTTAGTGCCAAACATTTTATAGACTTCTTCTTCTAGCATTTGAGAACAATTTTCCTTTCCATCATTGTCACGAAAAATATTAAAAAGATGAAGCGTATGAGGCAAACTCAATTCCATTTTTTGTAGTTTTATTTTATAAACTAAACTAGTGCTAAAACAAGAAACAAAAAGATTCAATTGCAAGATCTAAAGATATACCTTCAAGCGCTAACCTCCCCGGCAACGGCGCCAGAAAAGAGCTTGATGTCTACTACACAACCTTCTTCTTGTAGACGTTGTTGGGCCTCCAAGTGCAGAGGTTTGTAGGACAGTAGCAAATTTCCCTCAAGTGGATGACCTAAGGTTTATCAATCTGTGGGAGGCGTAGGATGAGATGGTCTCTCTCAAGCAACCCTGCAACCAAATAACAAAGAGTCTCTTGTGTCCCCAACACACCCAATACAATGGTAAATTGTATAGGTGCACTAGTTCGGCGAAGAGATGGTGATACAAGTGCAATATGGATAGTAGATAATGGTTTTTGTAATCTGAAAATATAAAAACAGCAAGGTAGCAATGATAAAAGTGAGCGTAAACGGTATTGCAATGCGTTGAAACAAGGCCTAGGGTTCATAACTTTCACTAGTGCAAGTCCTCTCAACAATAATAACATAATTGGATCCCATAACTATCCCTCAACATGCAACAAAGAGTCACTCCAAAGTCACTAATAGCGGAGAACAAACGAAGAGATTATGGTAGGGTACGAAACCACCTCAAAGTTATCCTTTCTGATCGATCTATTCAAGAGTCCGTAGTAAAATAACATGAAGCTATTCTTTCCGTTCAATCTATCATAGAGTTCGTACTAGAATAACACCTTAAGACACAAATCAACTAAAACCCTAATGTCACCTAGATACTCCAATGTCACCTCAAGTATCCGTGGGTATGATTATACGATATGCATCACACAATCCCAGATTCATCTATTCAACCAACACAAAGAACTTCAAAGAGTGCCCCAAAGTTTCTACCGGAGAGTCAAGACAAAAATGTGTGCCAACCCCTATGCATAAGTTCACGAGGTCACAGAACTTGCAAGGGCGGCAAGAGTGGAAGAAAACACCAGGCAAAAGGCCGAGCCTTCCACCCTTTACCAAGTATATAGATGCATTTAATAAATAAGTGATAATATGATATCCCAACATATCCATGTTCCAACATGGAACAACCTGCTCTGCACCTGCAACTAGCAACGATATAAGAGGGGCTGAGCAAAAGCGGTAACTTAGCCAAACAATGGTTTGCTAGGAAGGTGGGTTAGAGGCTTGACATGGCAATATGGGAGGCATGATATAACAAGTGTTAGGTAGCGCGACAAAGCGATAGAACGAACAACTAGCAAGCGAAGATAGAAGTGATATTGAGGGTAATGTTCATCTTGCCTGAAATCCCGCTTGGAAGAAGAACAAGTCCATGAAGAAGACGAACCAAAGTAGTCGAACGGATCCTCACAATTGCAACGAAATCGGGAACTATCAAGGAGAAGCGCAACCGGAAAGAAGCAAACAACATGGTAAACAACCATCACATAAACATGGCATGATGTACAATAAAGTATGATGCATGTATGGTTTAATGAGGCATGGCATGGCAAGGTGCACAAACAACACTACAAGTTAAGCGGAGCTCAATATGCAACGAGTTGCATATTGATGAAACACCACATGACTTATTTAGTTCTCTCTCGCTTATGTACTCATCAATATTAAATGTTTTTAAACATGGCAAGAGGTGAACATATATAAACTAACTATCTAGGCAAGTTTAAATGAGGCTGGAAATAACAAACAACAATTTCGGAAAATCCTCATGTGCATATTTTAGATTTGGTACTGTTCTGTCCTAAAGCATATTTTATTGTTGTTAAACAGTAAAACAAAGTGCACCATGTTAATCTATGCATTTTTCTACCCCATTTACATATAAAGTTTATTTAAACTGAGCTACGGTTAATTAGTTATGAAATAAAACATTTTAACATGTCATTTAAGAAAATTTAGACAAACAACATTTTAAACATTTTTAACATGGATGAAAGTTGGAAATTATGAATCTGACAAAAATCTAAGCATTTTTCCTATATAATTTGTTTTAAACCGATGCATGGTTAAGAAGTTATTATATGAATGATGCTTAGGGGGTTTTCTGCAAATCTGGTCTCTCTGGATAAATAGACAAATCGTTCCGCAAAAAAACACGAATCGGGCAGAATCTGGGACAGCCCTACAATGCACAGGGTGAGGGCACTGGATCTGATGCTCACCAGGCCTCATGGGCCGGCTCGATGGGGAGGCTGGACGAGGGCTGGGCATTGGCTAGAGAGGCGGAGAGGCGCGCTGGGCCTGGAGGCTGTTGGCCCATGCGCTGGAGTTGGTCAACATGCGCGGTTGGACGAAGCGACAAGGAGGCAGGGGCTTGGTGCGATGGCGCTCTCCGGCGAGGGCGGCGCCGGCGCGAGGAGGCAAGGTGAGACGGGAGGCCTGGGCGGATCCGGGCGGATCTGGCCCCGGGGACCTCATTCCCAGCGACGGTGAGGTCGGTTGGTTGAGAAACTCTGACGGTGGCGGTCCCTGGTGAGAGAGAGAGAGAGACCCTGAGAGAGAGAGGGAAGAAACAGGAGGAAGAAGGGGATGGTTGACGACCACGTGACCTGGGGGTTCCGTCGAGGCTAAGGAGGAGCTTGTCGGTGATGGGGCCCGTCGGTGAGGAAAACTGAAGGAGGCGCGGCGGCGTACGGATGGCGGCGGGCTGGCGCTCTCCTGATCCAGCGGGATCGAGCGGGAGAAGCGGGGCGGTGATGCTGCTCGGGGCGCTTGGGCCCAGATCTGGCCCGGGGCAGGCCGGTTACGGGTAATGAAGCTATGTACCTAGGGTAGGGTCATAGACCTGACCTGGACATCCTCCCCTAGGACATCACCCTCAAGCCAGGATCATTCAAAGGGTACCATCATCCACTCGACCAGAGACATTCCACTCGGAAGAATCAATGTCACTCGACCTTCGCAGAAGTCACTCGACGGACAGAAGAGCTAAAGCCACTCCGCATGAGCAATGGTCGGGCATTTACTTATAGGCTTAATTGTCATTTATAGCACTTTAGTGCGGGCGTTACCAGTAACGTTCTCTCTTCAATGTACCTTAAACCCTCTATGACGTGGGCTGGCTGGGGTCCTGGCACACTCTATATAAGCCACCCCCTCCACAGGCACAAGGGTTCGCACCCCCTGTAACTCACACACATATAATCCAGTCGACCGCCTTCGGGCTCCGAGACGTAGGGCTGTTACTTCCTTCGAGAAGGGCCTGAACTCGTAAAACTCGCGTGTACAACTCCTCCATAGCTAGGATCTTGAGTCTACATTCCTACCCCCTATTCTACTGTCAGACTTAGAACCACGACAACGGGCTTGCGTGGGCCGCAGCGACGGGGAGAGTTGGGGAGGTGAGGTGGAGGCGCGTCAGTGGTGGGAAGCGGCTGCGCAGGCGGCGGTTGGCCCATGGTGACTCGCCAGTGGCGGTGCATGGCTTGCCGGTGCTGAAAACGATGCTGGCGGCGGTTGAAGGTAGGTGGGGGCACGGAAAATGAGGAGGACGGGGTAGGGTTTCCCAAAATTGAGATGGGGTGTCCATTTATAGGCAGGGGTAGGGTTTGAGGGGTTAGGAGGGGTTTCGGGGCCCTCCGATCATGATCGGATGGCTCCGGACGCGAGGAGAGTTGGGTACGTGGGCTAGCGGGCTGTGCTAGATGGGCTAGGCTGAGAAGAGAGGGAAGAGAAGGAGAGGCCCGGCGACAGTTTCGGGGACCGAAACGTTCGACGAATAAACCGACTATACTGCCGCTATAGTTATCCGTTGGGGCATCCAACGAGCTCCGAATGCGACGAAACTTGACAGGCGGTCTATCTACACTGTAATAAGACCACACGCCAACTTTCGTCCCATTCCGAGAACATTTTCCGGCCACTTATAAAATAATATTTCAGACATGTCGCGGGCGCGTGGAAGTGTGTCTAGGCTCAGCATGGACAACAGAAGGAACGGGGAGACCCGGACGATGCAAATTTTGAAAACATGCAGATGCAATGCGGATGATGACATGACAAAAATGCAACACGCAAACAAATGACATGGCTATGACGGCGAATAACGAGGAGACACCTGGCGCGTCTGTCTCGGGGCGCTACAATGGCCCGTGTGTTTCCGGCCTGTTAAAGGTCCTGCTTCATTTGGGCCCATTTATAGGCCATTGAAACTTTCGTCCCATCAACGACTGTGAAGGATTTAGGTCATATTCGGCCATGTCTGACATTCGGCCTGTTAGAGGCCCACTGTAGATTTGGGCCACTTTCAGCCTGTTGTGATTTTCGGCCTGTTAACGTCGGACGAAATCCATGGGCCATATATGGCCCAACGTCACATCAGGCCTATTAACGGCCCATATAAAACTGACACTAATCAAGCCCGACCGAACTTCCGGCCTGTTAAAGGCCCGTGTAGTAGGCGCATTTACGACACGTCTGAATTTCGGCCTGTGAACGATCCACATTGTAAATGGGCCACCACGAGCTGAGATACATTCCGGCCTGCTAATGACCAGTGGGTTATTTGGCACGATCAGGGCCCAGTCTCACTTTTGGCCTATTAAAGGCCCATGTTTTTTATGGGCTTGAGATATTTACACATGATAACGACCTATTGTTACTGAGGGCCCAAATTATGTTTAGGCCTATTAAAGGCCCACTGTGGGCACATGCCTACCAAAAAATATGAAAGCTTATGCTGATTTAGGTCCAAATATTTTTAGTGGGCTACATGCAAATTATGGCCCATAATTGTTTTTAGCCCAATTGAAATGGTCCTAATGACTGTTGGCATGTTGGGGTCCTATGAAGCTTTTGGCCGAATACATTACTAAGATAAACCACACTATACAAAAATAGCGTCAAAATTTCTACAGCCTTTGGCAGCATGATAAATGTTGTATCACAACAAAATAAATTCTAGCCATACAACAAAAGGCCTGTTGGCATAAAGTTTACAGTCCTTGCAGATAAAAGCACCATCAGATGTATAGAAGCACAAAGCATTTGACCTCAGTGCTAATGTTTTAGGCTATAGAATCTACAGCATGATCATCCCCCTTTTTCCACCATTGCTCTTGAACAACGAAGCAAATGTCTGATAGTCTGGTTTCAAAACCATTCATATCTTGACGACATTTGTCAACCACTATTCTTGTTTCCGAAACGATGTCCATTAGGGATTGGACTTGTGTCTGGAGCACAGATATAACACTCTGTCTAGCAGGAAGATTTTGTTTAGTAGGCGATTTGGTTGAGGTTACCTTGACAACCAACCCAAAATTACGCAGGAAGGTGCTTTTTGCACTGTTAGTGGAGAGATACTGACGCACTGCAGCAAGCGGTGACATTGTGCCTGTGGTAGCCTCGTCACCTTCAGGTGGTTGTGGCTGTTGAATCATTTGTTCCACATCTTGCTGAAAGTTTGAACTAGTAGATTAGTGTACCAGAGAAGTTACTAAGGAGACAAAAACAAACACAGTAGGTTTCACGTTTATACATAACTTATTTTTGGTGAACTATTGTAATACATTAGCATGTATTGTAGTGCCAACTACATAATAAAATCACTTTTGGAACATATGTCCATGTAGCATGCCTACTGTATTGTCTATTTCCTCACATTCATTGACATGTAAGGATAAAGAGACATGGTTTAAAGTAAGATGAACATAGTATGGCATCATTCATATCATGGGAAAACAGATATAAAACAAACAGACTATTGTATAATTGTGTGGGCACGTGAACATCACAACTAGATTACAGATCAAGACCAAAAGAATATCCTTCATCTCTTTTAAACCGTGTAAGGTGAAATGATACGCTAAGACAACTGTGTATAAAAGTGAATAGAGTAACTGACATTGGCTGCAAACCAAGCAGTTAAATCAACATGTCACAGTAACAAGCAGTTCAAAGGCAGGAGGAGTAAGTACTTACAACAGCGGCTTGAACTGGTGTGCTCATGTGCTTCATCTTGCTGGTGTGGCAATCCTTGAAGATTTCCACTGCATTCGGTTCAGGTTCTTTTTGGTCCACACGGGCTTTCCTCTGTATTTAGAACAAGTCAATATAGATACGATAATATGGCACAAAAGAAAGAAGGAACTAGCAGCTATTTACAAGAGCCTCCCAGTGTGCAATATAGCTAAGAGATCCTGTTGTCTATTGGAATTTCACTTTAGAACGGTTGGTCTTGTTCTTCAAACAGTTAGCCTAGAAGAAGATACACTTGTAAGGCACATACATAAATACAAGTTCAATATGTGATCTGATCAAATACATATATCCTACCTGATACTTTGGATCAGACTAGTGTTTAACAAGGGTTGTCCAGTATTCATCTGTAATATATTCCACTAGAGATGTTTGGGCAATTTCATTGTTAGTCTTGCCTTCAAAGTGAGCTTTTCTAAGGTGGTACCGATACTGTCACGGAGTAGACTAAAAAACATGAGTGCATCCTTGTTTAGTTGCATCATCTTTCGGATCCAACTTGAACCTCATCTATTGAAAAAAGAATGCGAGTCTTATTAGGAGGAAGCTAGAACGTATGGGACAGAGCAAGACAATATTACAAATTGCGATGAATAACATTACTTACAGATAAATGGTCAAGGAAGGTGTTAAACTGGGTACTGTCTTTCTCATTCCTGTACTGGATCCACATTGGGAGGATATGTGCATGACATCTAACGGCAAGGCTGCCTCTGGTACTAACTTGGCTGACTCTGTAGCATCACATGGCCTTTTTAAACCTGCCTCAAAATGGATCACCATTCTTCCTCCTTTAGATTTTGTTAATCTGTCAAGCATTATCCCTGATGTCTATTTCCGCTTGCGCCGTGGTGCTAGTTCAACAACGAAT
Source organism: Triticum urartu (assembly GCF_003073215.2). Classification (NCBI taxonomy): domain Eukaryota; kingdom Viridiplantae; phylum Streptophyta; class Magnoliopsida; order Poales; family Poaceae; genus Triticum; species Triticum urartu. Next base: position 302,975,732 of record NC_053024.1, on the reverse strand, counting down.
ATAGAAAGTGTTAGTGCACATCAAACTGCGAGAGTACATATAAAGGAGCATGCAACTGCAACTTAACTCGGTCAGGTACCGTCTTGGTGTTGATGCTCATGAGGTTCATCTGATCTTGCCAAGTCCTGTTGTGTCAGCAGTGCTTCGGAAGTAGTGTTAGGTGTGAAGGTAGCTTGGGAACTGGCCAGTTCCAAAGCAAACAAACGAGTAACTCGTTGAGATGTCGGTATACG
>NC_053024.1:302958723-302974499 GCF_003073215.2 Triticum urartu | reverse complement strand
AAAGTGTTTTGCAGGTTGAGAGGAGAATTGAACATCATTGATGCTTCGAACTTGGAGTAGAAACTCCATTGGATACATGCAAGACATGAGCTTATGACTAATCCATGATATATCTCTTATGATAACTATCTTATGTCTTGGATATATTTGTACCTTGCATGTTGTCTAACCCATGTAGGTGCTTGGTTGAATCTAATTCCATGAGATTGCGACTCACTCACATCTTGAGCAATCTCTACATCACCAAGTATCTACACAATGGTGGTTGAAGACAAGGAAGCACAAAACCAATCAAACATATCCTTTGACAAATTCATTTTTTCATGATTGTCATGAATACCATAGGCTGTCCTTGCAAGAACTAACTGTCCATTTCATCATATTCTTATTCATGCATCACTTACTTCATTTTATTACAATATTTGTTCTTTTAATAATCACATCATTTTATTTGTTTTATCGATAGATCAAAAAAAAATATATTTCACATCACTTATTTTAATTTATTTTTATTTATTACACAATCACAGTAATGAATATTATATTTATGATTTTTGCTTTAAATTGATATGATTTTCTTTATTATATGATTAAATCATTTAAGTTAATCAAAATGTCCATTTTATAATGATTTATAATTATCAATTTAACAACATCCATGAATTTATTCCAACCAAATATTAGATTCTTCATTTTCAATCATCTTTTTATTCATTCATTTATAAGATGTACAATATATTATATTGCAATTATTTCATTCATTTATTATATATATTAATCATATTATATCTTTTCATTCCTAAATTCATATTATAGGATTGACTGCACTTCGATAAATTTTATCATATCAGCATTATATCAGATATTATATCAAAATATTCATCCATCCAATCAATAGTTTAATAAGATTTACATTGTTCATATCATATTCTTACATCAATAAATTCATTTATGTTATTTTTTTAGATATATTTTATTTTTCTTCAATCATATTTCCATATATATTATTATCATTTCATGTATTATTATATCAAAATTCAGTTCATTATCTTCAAGCATTTTGTATCAGCATTTTTATTTATATATTGATTTCAAATAATGAATTCATTATCATTTTTTTTACATTTTTCTTTTTAATTATGATATTATCAAGTTTTAAATATATCAGCATATTTAAAATATCATTATAAATTTTCATCAACATATTTGTATTTTTTTCAAATTTAGCATTTTTTTCTAGGATTTAACATTATATATTCATTATTGATAATTTATAAATATATTTAGACATGCATCAGCATTCATGCAATTCTACACCACTTACAATTACATACATAAGCAATTATTCCATTTTTAGTTCATCATGATATGTCATTCAATTGAAGATTTGAATTCATTACAGTCTTCAGATGATATTATCAAAACCAGTGGCAATCCATCATTAGTATCATTATTTTAATATCATACAATAACAATTATATATATTTTATTTATTGTATTATTTATAGCATTTATATGCTACATTCATTGATCATTAAGAGAATCCAATAACACATTGTATTTTATGATTATTTATTGTTTAATCCAAATTTACTAATTAATCACTTCACTAATTACATTCACAGATCATTTAAATCTTCGCCATGATGGAATTTGAGTTATCATGTTTTCTAATTTAGTCATTATTATGAGAGCATTAATATATTTATTATTAGTTTTGAATTGTATTGAATTATATAAATTAATTATGATTTTTATATCCCTCTTTCATAATGATTAGCTCATTCATAATAATATCGAAATTTAACACATATCATTTTTAATAGAAACATTCATGATTATTGTTTGCATTTTGCAATAAATACAATGATTATCATTTTAATTTATATTGCAATATTTTAAATGATTATTATCATCATTTTATTCATTTCACGATTTATAAGCATTTTATATATTTATATTCGATAATTTCCTCATCATATCCACTCAAATATCATATATTCCCTTATGTTTTTATTCTTTCCAGTAAATATTATCACATACTTGCATTATAACAATTCATAGACAAATGTAAATTTTTATCTATTTTGACCATGCAGTTTAATGTTGTCAATTAAATTTTCATGATATTACCATTTTTACATTGCATATGATTACACATATATCATTATTTTAGTAATCATATTTAGTGCATTCAAAATTATTTATATTAAAATCAATTCCTATCATTCATATGATTATATAATATCATTATATATAATGTTTATCTATTATTTCACATTAAATAATATGTAATTTTATCTTTCATATAATAAAAGTTCTAATTATCAGATTCATGCATGATCAAATTTTTAAAGATAAATATTTAATTGCATTCATCACATTATCATTAATTAAATTTCATTTGATTTTATTATTCATCATTTCTTTTTTGTAATTAGCATCTACATTATTCTTATTTATTCTCCATTACAGTATAAACCAAATCATCAAATATCTTTAGCATTTCATATATTCTTTAATTTTTCAATCATACCAAAATTTTATTTTATTTCTTTCTTTCAAACAATTTGATGATTTTGCAATTGTTTATTATCCACAATCCAAGTATGACATTATTACAACATGATCATATTTAAAAGATATTTTTTCATATTTAATTATACATATTCATGATGATTTACCACTTTGTAAATGTTTCTATTATAATTTCATTATGATAAATTAACATTTACATTCATAATTTCAAGATATTATATGTTGGATTTTTAAATAAGCATACATTATTACATCATATTCAGTGACGCATTGGTAATTTAATTATTCAGTGTCATTACAGTTTCATTATTCATTTACATATTGTCATCAGTATAATTATTCATTTTACATGTCTCATTTATTCATTTTAAATTTTCAGATACATAATTGATAATTTTATATTACATTATTTTATCATATATATCGAATTCCAATCCATCATTTTCATTATTCTTTTATTTTAATTAATTTTATTTATTTCAGTTTTATCATCAAATACTTCAATTATTATACAAACATCATCCTGATCATTTCATCAATGTATTTTCTGCACGCACTCAAGTATAATCATTTTTTTTTATACATCAGTCATTTTTAGTTGATTTTACATTTCCAGTCATTTGAGGCATTTTTTGAATATTTATATATTTATAATCAATTTGCATTATATATCACATTCATAAAATTATTATTTTTATTTACATTTGATATATTGTCATTTTCATTTTGTGAAATTATTTTTTTTATTATTTATTTTAAGTATAATGATGTTCACATGTTAATACATATGCAAAATTTTCTAGTGAGCAATATATCATTTTTTCAATACATTTTTTCATGATATATAATCAATTAGATGGACTTATTATTGTTATTATACTTCGCAAATTAACATACATCATTATGTCATTAAAAGTTTCTATTACACAATTCATATAAACAATTTTCATTGACATCACTCACATAATATTCACAAGCCAGATCAATGTTTTATTAATAATGACAAATGCAGCACTATTCATTTCAAACATATCCTTTGACAAACTCTATATTAAGCTTCATGATTGTCATTTTTGGATGCACAAGTGCTTTTCCTTGCAAGAACTAACCCATGTAGGTAGATGAACTCAAACTCCAAATGGTGCTCCCAACTCTTGATGAGCTACATCAACCTTGAGCACCCACACAAGTTCAACTACATGAGCAAGAACCACATCACCACCCAAGGTATGTTATTCCATCTTAGAGAAGCTTTACTCCAAGACATGAGTCAAAGCAACTCAACAAGATGTGAATACATCAAAATGCTGAAACGAAAAATGGTAACCCCATTTTGAGCTTAAACGATGAGTATGACCTATGATCAAGTGTTCTCACTTGACTCCTAAGTCAATATACTCTAACATAGGTGACTATGTCACCGCCCAATTCTAGATGAAGTTCTCTTGTGTTCTCTTCTGAGTTATTGCATTTGTCCCTTGCATATTTGTCTCTTTCTTTTTCAATCAAAAAAAACTTCATCTAGAAACTTTCACTCTTTTCCTTTTGTTTTTTGTTCTTCATATTTCTGCATCAAATTCCTTGCAAATCTTTTAGCTAATTCATTGCAAATCTTTGTGAGATCTTACTTGACTAGTGAGATGAGGTGACAAGTGTTTTTCTCTGTGATGAACTCAGTTTCACCGAATTGCCATTTTCGGTCCAACCGAATCCCTTCGGTACTACCGAAACATGCCACTCGGTGCCACCGATTTCGCAACAGGAAAAACAGTTTGCCACATATTCTATATTTCTTCTGATCCAGCTCCACTCAATGAATCTTGTCCTCCACAAGCATCACAGTTTTATGCCCTGCTTTGTACTGAATCTCTAGGACCAAACCTATTCGACGGATTCCAGGAAAAACCTTCTTGGAAATTGATGTCAAAGGGGGAGAGAGAGATCACATCAAAGCTTATCATCAGGGAGAGAGAGAGAGATCACATCAAAAGCTTATCACCTACAAAGGAGAGAAAGTACTAAGGGGGAGAGAATACTCAAGGATCCCATATATTAAGGGGGAGAAAGAAATCCCCAAAGGGGGAGAGAACACTCAAGGATCCCAGATGCTTGATGTTCAAGAGGAGAGATGCCACATGTCTCTTTGGGGGAAAGACATGTTTTGAATTTAGTTCTATTCATATCTTTCAGCTCTGATTTTCTGTTTCCTATCTTCTCCCAATATCCCATGTCTGATTCAGGGGGAGCAAGACACCTAAGGGAAAGAAATCAGTCAAATTCATTGCATATCTTTATTCTTGGGGACATGTTGAATTCTATGTGGTACCTTGTACTCACTCTCTACATGTCATCCCAGTCTTGGTATTCTTGTGGTTTCTTTTGTTTGCTCTGGCTAGTGGATGTACCTGTGTTATATAACCTTGTTTGTGCAGGTTCATTCCATCCTAAACCAACTCAAGACCACAAGGTAAGTATGTGCATCAAAATCATGAGTATGAGGAGTTCTTGCTTATGTACATACTGTTTGCAAGAAGGACTCATGAGCATGAAGGTATTTTCCATGATAATCTTTTGCTCTGATGCATATGGCCAAGATGCATGTAACACATTGCCTACTCTGTCATGGTTATGCTCTCACATGTCTCTATATTTCATATTTACATGAGTGCATACATGTAGGGAGAGCCTATGCTTGTTACATGTCTTTCCAAAGCTTTACTAGCTGTTCTTTATATCTTTATCTAAAGCTTTGATGTATGTTGCCATCAATTACCAAAAAGGGGGAGATTGAAAGCACAAGTGCTCCCTAGGTGGTTTTGATAATTGATGACAACATATCTCTTGTTGGACTAACATTTCTATCTAGCATGTTTCAGATAAGTTCAACAATGGAGTGGCATGGACTAAAGGTTGTGGGAACTCCTTCAAGATGCTAAGGACAAAGGATTGGCTAAAGCTTCAAGCTCAAAACTCTTCATTTTATATTTTAGTGATCCAAGATCACATTGAGTCTTTAGGAAAAGCCAATACTATCAAGGAGGGATGAGGTGTTGCTTAATGAGCCTCTTGCTTCATGTGCTTAATGATATGCTCCAAAATCCTCAACTACTTTCCCATATCCACATATGACCTAAACCCTAAGCCAAACTCGGTCCTACCGATTCTTCCTATCCGGCGCCACCGAGTTTCACTTGTCATAAGCCACTGCCAAACCCAAATCAGTTCAGTCTCACCGATGGGATCTCGGTCTCACCAAGATGGGCTTGCAAACTCTCTGTTACCCATTGCAATATTCTCGGTCCCACCGAGATATGCAATCGGTCCCACCGAGTTTGCTTGACCAAATCTCAGTTTCACTTATTACCTAAATCGTTCCCACCGAGTTTGAGTAATCGGTCAAACCGAGTTTTGGATTTACCCTAACCCTAGCACATCGGTCCCACCGAGTTGATCCAGTCGGTCCCACCGAAGTCACTAATGGTCACTAGGTTTACATTTTCGGTCCGACCGAGTTTATTGATTCGGTCCCACCGAGATTGGAAAACTGTGTAACGGTTGGATTTTGTGTGGAGGCTATATATACCCCTCCACCTCCTTCTCATTCGAGGGGAGAGCTATCAGAACACACACATCATTCCAACTCATATGTTCTGAGAGAGAACCACCTACTCATGTGTTGAGACCAAGATATTCCATTCCTACCATATGAATCTTGATCTCTAGCCTTCCCAAGTTGCTTTCCACTCAAACCTTCCTTCCACCAAATCCAAATCCTATGAGAGAGAGTTGAGTGTTGGGGAGACTATCATTTGAAGCACAAGAGCAAGGAGTTCATTACCTACACACCATTTGTTACTTCTTGGAGAGTGGTGTCTCCTAGATTGGCTAGGTGTCACTTGGGAGCCTCCGACAAGATTGTGGAGTTGAACCAAGGAGTTTGTAAGGGCAAGGAGATCACCTACTTCATGAAGATCTACCGCTAGTGAGGCAAGTCCTGTGTGGGCGATGGCCATGGTGGGATAGACAAGGTTGCTTCTTCGTGGACCCTTTGTGGGTGGTTGCTTCTTCGTGGACCCTTCGTGGGTGGAGCCCTGTGTGGACTCGCGCAACCGTTACCCTTGGGTGGAGTCCTGTGTGGACTCGCGCAACCGTTACCTTCGTGGGTTGAAGTCTCCATCAACGTGGATGTAGGATAGCACCACCTATCCGAACCACGGGAAAAACATCCGTGTCTCCAATAGCGTTTGAATTCTCCAAACCCTTCCCTTTACATTCTTGCAAGTTGCATGCTTTACATTCCGCTGCTCATATACTCTTTGTATGCTTGCTTGATATGTATTGTGTGTGCTGAAATTGTGCCTAAACTCCACTTAAACCGAAAAAGTTTAAAAATTGCAACTTTAGCACTAAGTGTCTAATCACCCCCCTCTAGACACATCTACTTCTAGATCGTACAAGTGGTATCAGAGCTTTGGTCTCCATTGCCTTGGTTTAATCACCATTGGAGGAATATGGACGTGTCTACATTAGGGATTCTTAGACATAGAGTGCCTATTCTTGAGGGAGAGTATTTTCATGAGTGGAAAAATGAGATGCTTGTAATCTTCAATCAATATCATTTGAACAAGTATATTGCTAGCCCTTGTGCACCCCATATTGATCCCTTGCATCCTACCCTAGATGAGATATTGACATGATTCGCAATCTTAGAACTATTGAGCTCATCATTAGAGGATTGCCCAAAAATTTGATTGCTAGTTTGCCTACTCAAATTGTGCCTATACTATATGGAAATTTCTTGAGGAACGATTTCCCAATCATTCCTTGAAAACTTTGGATGAAATTCTCCATAAATCTATTGCCTTGAGTAAGATGAACTCTAGTGATCCTAGTTTTGGTAAATGTCTTCTTGAACTTGCCAATCTTAAGCATGCTAAAGGAGATGTTGGAATCATTAATGATATCATACTCAAAGCTATAAGAATTCATAAAAGTGACCACTTTGATGATCATTTTATCTGATGAATTACCCTCTCTAGGAAATGATGAATCACAAGATCATGATGAACATGAATATTATGATGATGATGATAGTGACTTCGATCTTGATGATGCAATGAGACATTTTGGTCTTATGGCAAATCTTCGGGGATATGAATCAGGAGGAAAGGAATGGGTTCTTGATAGTGGATGTACTGATCATATGACCGGAGATGAAGAGATGTTTCGTGAGCTTGCTGAAAATGACGGCCCTCGAAAATATGTCACCTTTGGTGATAATTCAAAGGGTAAAGTGGTTGGCCTTGCTAAGGTGGCCATCTCACATGATAGTTCCATTCAAAATGTCATGCTCGTTGAATCTCTTGGCTACAACTTACTTTCAGTATCTAGACTTGTTGATTTCGGTTTGAATGTCCTATTTACTGAGGTAGATTGCCAAGTATTTCGTTGAGACAATCATAAAATGGTCTTTACGGGTATGCGTAGAGGTGATCTTTACATTGTCGATTTCTCTAAAAAGGCACAACCTAAAACTTGCTTTGTTGCTAAATCCTCAAAAGGTTGATTGTGGCATAGACGACTAGGTCACGTTGGCATGAGAAACCTTGACAAGCTTATTAAAGGAAATCATATCCTTGGAGTCAACGATGTCATATTTGATAAGGATAGACTTTGCAGTGCTTTTCAAGCAGGTAAACAGGTTGGAGGAAGACATCCCGTGAAGAACATCATGACCACAAGGAGGCCACTCGAGCTACTTCACATGGATATTTTTGGTCCCAACGCCTACAAGAGTCTCGGTGGAAATTCTTTTGGTCTAGTTATAGTTCATGATTTTTCAAGATTTACGTGGGTGTTCTTTCTTAATGACAAATCGCAGGTCCAGAAGATCTTCAAAAACTTCGCTAGGAAGGCCCAAAATCAGTTTGATGTGAAGATCAAAAAGGTTCGGAGTGACAACGGAACGGAGTTCAAGAACGCAAATGTGGACACCTTTCTTGACGAAGAAGGGATTTCACACGAGTTCTCGGCTACGTACACACCTCAACAAAATGGAGTTGTTGAGAGGAAGAACCGGACGCTCATCGAAATGGCAAGAACGATGCTTGATGAATACAAGACGCCAAAGCACTTTTGGGCAGAAGCGGTTGAGACAGCTTGTCACGCAACAAATCGCTTATATCTTCACAAGTTCCTCGGCAAGACGGGCATACGAGCTTCTCACCGGTAACAAACCCCAAGTTGGATACTTTCGAGTATTCGGCTCAAAGTGCTACATTCTTGATAAGCATCGTCGTTCAAAGTTTGCTCCTAAATCTCATGAAGGTTTTCTACTTGGTTATGGATCAAACTCTCACACTTACCGTGTCTACAACAATTTCACCCGAAAGGTTGAAGAGACGGTAGATGTGAAGTTTGATGAATCTAATGGCTCGCAAGTAGAGCAATTGCCAATTGATGTAGGAGACAAAGACCCTTCAGAAGCAATTCAAGACTTGTCCATTGGCAAAATTCGTCCAACGGAGGTGAAGGAGAGTACTTCATCCGTCCAAGTGGAAGCTTCTACTTCACGACAAGGTGAACCAAGAATCGACACGGAAGCATCCACAAGTGGGACACATCAAGATGAAGAAAACGAGGAAATACGTCAAGACGAACATCAACAACCTCCTTCTCCACCACGACAAGAGAACGACGACGTCAACAATGAAGAAGGCCAAGAAGAAGAACAAGATGAAGAAGATGTTCAACGAAGACCCAAGCAAAAGCTCTCACGAGTTCGAGCAAGAATTGCCAAAGATCATCCCGTCGAGCAAATCCTCAATGATATACAAACCGGGAGAATCACTCGCTCAAAAACTCGTTTAGCTAACTTTTGTGAAAACTATTCATTCATCTCTAGCATTGAACCAATGAAGGTTGAAGAAGCATTGGAAGATCCGGATTGGATAAACGCTATGCATGAAGAGCTACATAATTTTGAGAGAAACCAAGTTTGGACATTGGTTGAGAAGCCCGACAACAACCACAACATCATTGGTACCAAATGGGTGTTTCGCAACAAGCAAGATGAAGATGGACAAGTGGTTCGCAACAAAGCACGTCTCGTCGCCCAAGGATACACACAAGTCGAAGGTATGGACTATGGTGAGACATATGCTCCCGTTGCTAGACTTGAGTCCATTCGCATCTTACTTGCCTATGCTAATCACCATAATATCACCTTGTACCAAATGGACATTAAGAGTGCTTTTCTAAATGGTGAAATAGAGGAGGAAGTTTATGTCAAACAACCTCCCGGCTTTATCAATCCTAAGAAACCAAATCATGTTTACAAACTTCACAAAGCTCTTTATGGTCTTAAACAAGCTCCTAGAGCATGGTATAAATGCTTGACCAAGTTCCTTACTACAAGTGGTTTTGAAATTGGTAAAATTGATTCTACTCTTTTTACTAAAAGGGTTAATGGAGAACTATTTGTATGCCAAATTTATGTTGATGATATCATATTTGGTTCAACTAACCCTCTCTTTAGTGAAAAGTTTGGAAAGCTAATGTCAGAGAAGTTTGAGATGTCTATGATGAGTGAACTCAAATTCTTTCTTGGGTTGCAAATCAAGCAAACTAAGGAAGGTACATTTGTCTCTCAAACAAAGTACACCAAGGACTTATTCAAGAAGTTCAATATGCAAGAATGCAAAGGTATGTCTACACCCATGCCTACTAGTGGACATAATGATTTAACCAAAGATGGTGAACCAGTTGATCAAAAGGTTTATCGCTCTATGATTGGTTCATTGTTATATCTATGTGCTTCATGTCCCGATATTATGCTAAGTGTATGCATGTGTGCACAATATCAAGCTGCTCCTAAAGATTGTCATCTTAAGGCTGTGAAAAGGATAGTGAGATATTTAATCCATACACCAAATTTTGGCATTTGGTATCCCAAGAGGTCTTCTTTTGATCTTGTTGGCTATTCCTACTCGGATTATGCCAGAGACAAGGTTGATAGAAAGTCCACTTCGGGTACTTGTCAATTTCTTGGTAGATCTCTTGTATCTTGGTCTTCCAAGAAACAAAACTCGGTATCTTTATCCACCGCCGAAGCTGAATACATTGCCGCTGGTTCATGTTGCGCTCAATACTTTGGATGACTCAAACTCTTAAAGATTATGGGATTTATGTGAAACATGTTCCACTGCTTTGTGACAATGAAAGTGCTATCAAAATTGGTCATAATCCTGTACAACATTCTCGAACTAAGCATATTGAAGTTCGTCATCATTTCATTCGAGATCATGTTGCTAAGGGTGACATCAATCTTAAGCATGTTCGCACCGATAAGCAATTAGCGGATATATTCACTAAACCTCTTGATGAGAAAGTGTTTTGCAGGTTGAGAGGAGAATTGAACATCATTGATGCTTCGAACTTGGAGTAGAAACTCCATTGGATACATGCAAGACATGAGCTTATAAATAATCCATGATGTATCTCTTATGATAACTATCTTATGTCTTGGATATATTTGCACCTTGCATGTTGTCTAACCCATGTAGGTGCTTGGTTGAATCTAATTCCATGAGATTGCGACTCACTCACATCTTGAGCAATCTCTACATCACCAAGACTCTACACAATGTGGTTGAAGACAAGGAAGCACAAAACCATTCAAACATATCCTTTGATCAGCAGCAACCTCTCAGCAGGAGCGCTTCAAGCGCCAGCTAATAGCCACCGCAAGGAGCCTGAAAAAGAAGCAGCAGCAGCTTCAAGCTGACCAAGATCTGCTCGTCGACAGGTGGACTGACGTTCTGGCAGCCGAAGAATACAGCCTCAGACGCCCAGCCAAGAGTTACCCAAAGCGAAGGTTGCTACCTCAGTTCGATGAAGAGGCGCCGGAGCCCATACTCCCTCACGTAATGCGGCCGACCGAACACTACGCGGTCGGGACAGTGCGGCGGACCGACCACCTCGTGGTCGGGATAGAGCGGCAACTCAAGCCGAACAGCAGCCCGCCCCGCGCCCAACGAAAACAGAGACAAAACAGTTCGGGGTCATACACACGACCTCCGGCAGACCCTGGATAGTAGAGCAGAATATACCCGATCGATTTACGGATCGCGAGGACGTTCCTCGACACGTGATGATGGCTACCTATTCGGACGTGACAAACCTAGTCACACCCGAGCCGACAACCGCAGACGGACTCCATCGGAGCTACGTCGCGACGCGGCCGATATAGAGGCGCCGCACACCCTCTTTGCTTCACCGATGAAGTAATGGATCACGAATTCCCGAGGGTTCAAACCCGTTAACATTGAATCATACGACGGAACAACCGACCGCGGTATGGATCGAGGATTTTATTCTCCATATCCACATGGCCCGCGGAGATGACCTCCACGCTATCAAATACCTCCCACTAAAGCTCAAAGGGCCAGCTCGGCACTGGTTAAACAGCCTGCCTGAAAACTCTATCGGCAGCTGGGAGGACTTGGAAGAAGCCTTCCTCGACAACTTCCAAGGTACATATGTCCGGCCACCAGACGCCGATGACTTAAGCCACATAGTCCAACAACCTGGAGAGTCAGCCAGGAAATTTTGGACTAGGTTCCTAACCAAAAAGAACCAGATCGTCGACTGTCCGGATGCCGAAGCTCTAGCGGCCTTTAAACATAGCATCCGCGACGAATGGCTCGCCGCCACCTCGGCCAAGAAAAGCCGAAATCTATGGCAGCCCTCACGGCACTTATGACCCGCTTTTGTGCGGGTGAGGATAGCTGGCTGGCTCGTAGTAAAAATACGGCCAGCGACGCAGGCCCCTTGAGGCCAAAAACAGCAAGACAAGCTCCGACGTAACAGACACAAACGCCGAAGCAATGGTAATAATACCGACGACACTACAGTCAACGCCGGATTCAAGCGGCTCCAAGTCCAGCCAGCGGAAGAAACCGTACAAGAGAAACAATCAGGGACCATCCAGCCTGGACCGCATACTCGACCGTCCGTGCCAAATCCATGGCACCCCAGACAAACCAGCCACCATGCATGATACGTCTCCAACGTATCTATAATTTTTGATTGCTCCATGCTATATTATCTACTGTTTTGGACTATATTGGGCTTTATTTTCCACTTTTATATTATTTTTGGGACTAACCTATTAACCGGAGGCCCAGCCCAGAATTGCTGTTTTTTTGCCTATTTCAGTGTTTCGAGATAAACGGAATATCAAACGGAGTCCAAACGGAATAAAATCTTCGGGAACGTGATTTTCTCACCGAACGTGATCCAGGAGACTTGGACCTTGCTCCAAGGAACAAAAGAGGCGGTCACGAGGGTGGGGGCGCGCCCCCTGCCTCGTGGGCCCCTCGTTGCTCCTCCGGCGTACTTCTTCCTCCTATATATACACACGTACCCCCAAACGATCAGAACAGGAGCCAAAAACCTAATTCCACCGCCGCAACTTTCTGTATCCACGAGATCCCATCTTGGGGCCTGTTCCGGAGCTCCGCCGGAAGAGGGCCGTCATCACGGAGGGCTTCTACATCATCCATAGCCCCTCCGATGAAGTGTGAGTAGTTTACCTCAGACCTTCGGGTCCATAGTTAGTAGCTAGATGGCTTCTTCTCTCTCTTTGAATCTCAATACAAAGTTCTCCCCCTCTCTCGTGGAGATCTATTCGATGTAATCTTCTTTTTGCGGTGTGTTTGTTGAGATCGATGAATTGTGGGTTTATGATCAAGTCTATCTATGAATAATATTTGAATCTTCTCTGAATTCTTTTATGTATGATTGGTTATCTTTGCAAGTCTCTTCGAATTATCAGTTTGGTTTGGCCTACTAGATTGGTTGTTCTTGCCATGGGAGAAGTGCTTAGCTTTGGGTTCGATCTTGCGGTGTCCTTTCCCAGTGACAGAAGGGGCAGCAAGGCACGTATTGTATCGTTGCCATCGAGGATAACAAGATGGGGTTTTTATCATATTGCATGAAACTATCCCTCTACATCATGTCATCTTGCTTAAGGCGTTACTCTGTTTTTAACTTAATACTCTAGATGCATGCTGGATAGCGGTCGATGAGTGGAGTAATAGTAGTAGATGCAGAATCGTTTCGGTCTACTTGTCACAGACGTGATGCCTATATACATGATCATGCCTAGATATTCTCATAACTATGCTCAATTCTGTCAATTGCTCAACAGTAATTTGTTCACCCACCGTAGAATACTTATGCTCTTGAGAGAAGCCACTAGTGAAACCTATGGCCCCCGGGTCTATTCTCATCATATCAATCTCCATCACTTTAATCTTGCTTTGCTTTTTTACTTTGCTTTTACTTTTTACTTTGCATCTTTATACCAAAAATATTATATCTATCAGATCTCACTCTCGTAAGTGACTATGAAGGGATTGACAACCCCTAATCGCGTTGGTTGCGAGTAGCTATCGCTTTGTGCAGGTACGAGGGACTTGAGCGTGGCCTCCTACTGGATTGATACCTTGGTTCTCAAAAACTGAGGGAAATACTTACGCTACTCTGCTGCATCATCCCTTCCTCTTCGGGGAAAACCAACGCAAGCTCAAGACATAGCAAGAAGGATTTCTGGCGCCGTTGCCGGGAGTCTACGCAAAAAGTCAACATACCAAGTACCCATCACAATCCCTATCTCTCGCATTACATTATTTGCCATTTGCCTCTCGTTTTCCTCCCCCCAATTCACCCTTGCCGTTTTATTCGCCCTCTCTCTCTATCCTCCCTCTCTATTTGCCTCTTTTTGCCCGCTTGCTTTTTGTTTGCTCGTGTGTTAGATTGCTTGTTTGTCGCGATGGCTCAAGATACTACTAAATTGTGTGACTTCACCAATACCAATAATAATGATTTCCTTAGTACTCCGATTGCTCGTCTTACCGATGCTGAATCTTGTGAAATTAATACTGCTTTGTTGAATCTTGCTATGAAAGATCAAGTCACCGGCCTTCCTAGTGAAGATGCCGCTACTCATCTGAATAGCTTCATTGATTTATGTGATATGCAAAAGAAAAAAGATGTCAATAATGATGTCGTTAAATTGAAGCTATTTCCTTTTTCGCTTAGAGATCGTGCTAAAGCTTGGTTTTCGTCTTTGCCTAAGAATAGTATTGATTCATGGAACAAGTGCAAAGATGCTTTTATCTCTAAGTGTTTTCCTCCGCTAAGATCATCTCTCTAGAATGACATAATGAACTTTAAACAACTTGATCATGAACATGTTGCACCAGATTGGGAAGAATGAAATTAATGATACGTAATTGCCCTACTCATGGTTTGAATTTGTGGATGATTATACAAATTTTTTATGCCGGATTGAATTTTGCCTTCTAGAAATCTTTTAGATTCGGCCGCGGGAGGCACTTTTATGGAAATCACTTTAGGAGATGCTACTAAACTCCTAGATAATATTATGGTTAATTATTCTCAATGGCATACTGAAAGATCTTCTAATAAAAAAGTGCATGCGATAGAAGAAATCAATGTTTTGAGTGGAAAGATGGATGAACTTATGAAATTATTTGCTACTAAGAGTGTTTCTTCTGATCCTACTGATATGCCTTTGTCTACTTTGATTGAGAATAACAATGAATCTATGGATGAGAATTTTGTTGGTAGGAATAATTTTGGTAACAACGCTTATAGAGGGAATTTTAATCCTAGGCCATATCCTAGTAATCCTTCTAATAATTATGGGAATTCCTACAACAACTCTTATGAAAATTATAATAAGATGCCCTCTGAATTTGAAAATAGTGTTAAAGAGTTTATGAATTCACAAAAGAATTTTAATGCTTTGCTTGAAGAGGAATTGCTTAAAGTTGACGATTTGAACATTGATAGAATTTCTCTTGCGATTGATTCTTTAAAGCTTAGATCTATTCCTCCTAAGCATGATATCAATGAGTCTCTCAAAGCCATGAGAATTTCCATTGATGAGTGCAAGGAAAGAACCGCTAGGATGCGTGCTTCCAAAGATGCCTTTATTAAAGCGTGTTCCTCCAATTCCTATGAAAATCAAGATGAAGATCTAAAAGTTATTGATGTGTCCCCTATTAAATTTTTTTGCAATATGAATCTTGATGAAACTGAATATGATCTTCCTTTACCTAGAAGGCGTTCTAAAAATTCAGATGTTTAGATCTTAATGATGAAATTGATGAAAGTGGGATTGAAAGAAATAAAATCTAGATGTTGCT
>NC_053024.1:302945067-302957723 GCF_003073215.2 Triticum urartu | reverse complement strand
GAGGAAAGTAGAACTTGATGAAGTATTGCCTCTTGAACCGGAGAGTGGCGCAGCTCAAGAAAATGTTCCTGAGGTGCCTGCACCGACTAGAGAGGAAGTTAATGATGATGATCATGAAACTTCAGATCAAGTTGCTACTGAACTTCGTAGGTCCACAAGGACACGTTCTGCACCAGAGTGGTACGGCAACCCTGTCCTGGAAATCATGTTGTTAGACAATGGTGAACCTTCGAACTATGAAGAAGCGATGGCGGGCCCAGAATTCCGACAAATGGCTGGAAGCCATGAAATCCGAGATAGGATCCATGTATGAAAACGAAGTATGGACTTTGACTGACTTGCCCGATGATCGGCGAGCCATAGAAAATAAATGGATCTTTAAGAAGAAGACAGACGCGGATGGTAATGTGACCATCTATAAGGCTCGGCTTGTCCTAAGGGTTATCGACAAGTTCAAGGGGTTGACTACGATGCGACTTTCTCACTGATACGTCTCCAACGTATCTATAATTTTTGATTGCTCCATGCTATATTATCTACTGTTTTGGACTATATTGGGCTTTATTTTCCACTTTTATATTATTTTTGGGACTAACCTATTAACCGGAGGCCCAGCCCAGAATTGCTGTTTTTTTGCCTATTTCAGTGTTTCGGATAAACGGAATATCAAACGGAGTCCAAACGGAATAAAATCTTCGGAAACGTGATTTTCTCACCGAACGTGATCCAGGAGACTTGGACCCTACTGCAAGGGATCAAAGAGGTGGTCACGAGGGTGGGGGGCGCCCCCCTAGGGCGCGCCCCCTGCCTCGTGGGCCCCTCGGTGCTCCACCGACGTACTCCTTCCTCCTATATATACACACGTACCCCCAAACGATCAGAACAGGAGCCAAAAACCTAATTCCACCGCCGCAACTTTCTGTATCCACGAGATCCCATCTTGGGGCCTGTTCCGGAGCTCCGCCAGAAGAGGGCCGTCATCACGGAGGGCTTCTACATCATCTAGCCCCTCCGATGAAGTGTGAGTAGTTTACCTCAGACCTTCGGGTCCATAGTTAGTAGCTAGATGGCTTCTTCTCTCTCTTTGAATCTCAATACAAAGTTCTCCCCCTCTCTTGTGGAGATCTATTCGATGTAATCTTCTTTTTGCGGTGTGTTTGTTGAGACCGATGAATTGTGGGTTTATGATCAAGTCTATCTATGAATAATATTTGAATCTTCTCTGAATTCTTTTATGCATGATTGGTTATCTTTGCAAGTCTCTTCGAATTATCCGTTTGGTTTGGCCAACTAGATTGGTAGTTCTTGCCATGGGAGAAGTGCTTAGCTTTGGGTTCGATCTTGCGGTGTCCTTACCCAGTGACAGAAGGGGCAGCAAGGCACGTATATGTATCGTTGCCATCGAGGATAACAAGATGGGGTTTATTTCATATTGCATGAATTTATCTCTCTACATCATGTCATCTTGCTTAAGGCGTTACTCTGTTTTTAACTTAATACTCTAGATGCATGCTGGATAGGGGTCGATGAGTGGAGTAATAGTAGTAGATGCAGAATCGTTTCGATCTACTTGTCATGGACGTGATGCCTATATACATGATCATGCCTAGATATTCTCATAACTATGCTCAATTCTATCAATTGCTCAACAGTAATTTGTTCACCCACCGTAGAATACTTATGCTCTTGAGAGAAGCCACTAGTGAAACCTATGGCCCCTGGGTCTATTCTCATCATATCAATCTCCATCACTTTTATATTGTTTTGCTATTTACTTTGCTTTTACTTTTTACTTTGCATCTTTATATCCAAAAATACCAAAAATATTATATCTATCAGATCTCACTCTCGTAAGTGACCGTGAAGGGATTGACAACCCCTAATCGCGTTGGTTGCGAGTAGCTATCGCTTTGTGCAGGTATGAGGGACTTGAGCGTGGGCTCCTACTGGATTGATACCTTGGTTCTCAAAAACTGAGGGAAATACTTACGGCTACTCTGCTGCATCATCCCTTTCGCGTAGTAATTTCAAAAAAATTCCTACGCACACGCAAGATCATGGTGATGCATAGCAACGAGAGGGGAGAGTGTGA
The DNA here is from genome assembly GCF_003073215.2 of Triticum urartu. NCBI lineage: Eukaryota > Viridiplantae > Streptophyta > Magnoliopsida > Poales > Poaceae > Triticum > Triticum urartu. The sequence continues at coordinate 302,955,631 of NC_053024.1, read as the reverse complement.
TCTACGTACCCTTGTAGATCGACAACGGAAGCGTTAGCACAACGTGGTTGATGTAGTCGTACGTCTTCACGGCCCGACCGATCAAGCACCGAAACTACGGCACCTCCGAGTTCTAGCACACGTTCAGCTCGATGACGATCCCCGGACTCCGGTCCAGCAAAGTGTCGAGGAAGAGTTCCATCAGCACGACGGCGTGGTGACGATCTTGATGTACTACCGTCGCAGGGCTTCGCCTAAGCACCGCTACAATATTATCGAGGACTATGGTGGAAGGGGGCACCGCACACGGCTAAGAGTATGATCACGTGGATCAAACTTGTGTGTCTAGGGGTGCCCCCTGCCCCCGTATATAAAGGAGCAAGGGGAGGAGGCCGGCCGGCCCTATAGGCGCGCCAAGGAGGAGTCCTCCTCCTAGTAGGAGTAGGACTCCTACTAGGAGGGGGAAAGAAGTGGGGAGGGAGAGGGAAAGGGGGGCGCCGCCCCCCTCTCCTAGTCCAATTCGGACCAGGGGGGAGGAGGCGCGCGGCCCACCTCTGGCTGCCCCTCTCTCTCTCCACTAAGGCCCATATGGCCCATTACTTCTCCCGGGGGGGTTCCGGTAACCCTCCGGCTCTCCGGTTTTCTCCGAAATCACCCGGAACACTTCCGGTGTCCGAATATAGCCGTCCAATATATCAATCTTTATGTCTCGACCATTTCGAGACTCCTCGTCATGTCCGTGATCACATCCGGGACTCCGAACTAACTTCGGTACATCAAAACTCATAAACTCATAATATAACTGTCATCAAACCTTAAGCGTGCGGACCCTACGGGTTCGAGAACAATGTAGACATGACCGAGACACGTCTCCGGTCAATAACCAATAGCGGAACCTGGATGCTCATATTGGCTCCTACATATTCTACGAAGATCTTTATCGGTCAGACCGCATAACAACATACGTTGTTCCCTTTGTCATCGGTATGTTACTTGCCCGAGATTCGATCGTCGGTATCCCATACCTAGTTCAATCTCGTTACCGGCAAGTCTCTTTACTCGTTCCGTAATACATCATCTCGCAACTAAATCATTAGTTGCAATGCTTGCAAGGCTTATGTGATGTGCATTACCGAGAGGGCCCAGAGATACCTCTCCGACAATCGGAGTGACAAATCCTAATCTCGAAATACGCCAACCCAACATGTACCTTTGGAGACACCTGTAGAGCACCTTTATAATCACCCAGTTACGTTGTGACGTTTGGTAGCACACAAAGTGTTCCTCCGGCAAACGGGAGTTGCATAATCTCATAGTCATAGGAACATGTATAAGTCATGAAGAAAGCAATAGCAACATACTAAACGATCGGGTGCTAAGCTAATGGAATGGGTCATGTCAATCAGATCATTCACCTAATGATGTGATCACCGTTAATCAAATAACAACTCTTTGTTCATGGTTAGGAAACATAACCATCTTTGATTAACGAGCTAGTCAAGTAGAGGCATACTAGTGACACTCTGTTTGTCTATGTATTCACACATGTATTATGTTTCCGGTTAATACAATTCTAGCATGAATAATAAACATTTATCATGATATAAGGAAATAAATAATAACTTTATTATTGCCTCTAGGTCATATTTCCTTCAATCCCACTTGCACTAGAGTCAATAATCTAGATTACACAGTAATGATTCTAACACCCATGGAGCTGGTGCTGATCATGTTTTGCTCGTGGAAGAGGCTTAGTCAACGGGTCTAACATTCAGATCCGTATGTATCTTGCAAATCTCTATGTCTCCCACTGGACTATCCCGGATGGAATTGAAGCGTCTCTTGATGTGCTTGGTTCTCTTGTGAAATCTGGATTCCTTTGCCAAGGCAATTGCACCAGTATTGTCACAAAAGATTTTCATTGGACCCGATGCACTAGGTATGACACCTAGATCGGATATGAACTCCTTCATCCAGACTCCTTCATTTGCTGCTTCCGAAGCAGCTATGTACTCCGCTTCACATGTAGATCCCGCCACACGCTTTGTTTAGAACTGCACCAACTGACAGCTCCACCGTTTAATGTAAACACGTATCCGGTTTGCGATTTAGAATTGTCCGGATCAGTATCAAAGCTTGCATCAATGTAATGAGCTCTTTGTCACGTCCATATATGAGAAACATATCCTTAGTCCTTTTCAGGTATTTCAGGATGTTCTTGACCGCTGTCCAGTGATCCACTCCTGGATCACTTTGGTACCTCCCTGCTAGACTTATAGCAAGGCACACATCAGGTCTGGTACACAGCATTGCATACATGATAGAGCCTATGGCTGAAGCATAGGGAACATCTTTCATTTTCTCTCTATCTTCTGCAGTGGTCGGGCATTGAGTCTTACTCAACTTCACACCTTGTAACACAGGCAAGAACCCTTTCTTTGCTTGATCCATTTTGAACTTCTTCAAAACTTTGTCAAGGTATGTGCTTTGTGAAAGTCCAATTAAGCGTCTTGATCTATCTCTATAGATCTTAATGCCTAATATGTAAGCAGCTTCACCGAGGTCTTTCATTGAAAAACTCTTATTCAAGTATCCCTTTATGCTATCCAGAAATTCTATATCATTTCCAATTAGTAATATGTGTAGGATCTAGAAGTAGAAATGTGTCTAGAGGGGGGTGATTAGACACATAATGCTCAAGTTGCAATTTTTAAGCTTTTTCGGTTTAAGTGGAGTTTAGGCACAATTTCAACACACTCAATACATATCAAGCAAGCATGCAAAGAGTATATGAGCAGCGGAATGTAAAGCATGCAACTTGCAAGAATGTAAAGGGAAGGGTTTGGAGAGATCAAACGCAATTGGAGACACGGATGTTTTTCCCGTGGTTCGGATAGGTGGTGCTATCCTACATCCACGTTGATGGAGACTTCAACCCACGAAGGGTAACGGTTGCGCGAGTCACACAGGGCTCCACCCACGAAGGGTCCACGAAGAAGCAACCACCCACAAAGGGTCCATGAAGAAGCAACCTTGTCTATCCCACCATGGCCATCGCCCACACAGGACTTGCCTCACTAGCGGTAGATCTTCACGAAGTAGGCGATCTCCTTGCCCTTACAAACTCCTTGGTTCAACTCCACAATCTTGTCGGAGGCTCCCAAGTGACACCTAGCCAATCTAGGAGACACCACTCTCCAAGAAGTAACAAATGGTGTGTAGGTAATGAACTCCTTGCTCTTGTGCTTCAAATGATAGTCTCCCCAACACTCAACTCTCTCTCATAGGATTTGGATTTGGTGGAAAGAAGATTTGAGTGGAAAGCAACTTGGTAAAATCTAGAGATCAAGATTCATATGGTAGGAATGGAATGTCTTGGTCTCAACACATGAGTAGGTGGTTCTCTCTCAGAACATATGAGTAGGAATTGTGTATGTGTTCTGATGGCTCTCTCCACGAATGAAGAGGAGGTGGAGGGGTATATATAGCCTCCACACAAAATCCAACCGTTACACACAGTTTTCCAATCTCAGTGGGACCGAATCAACAAACTCGGTCGGACCGAAAATGTAAACCTAGTGACCGTTAGAGATTTTCGGTGGGACTGACATGCAACTCGGTAGGACCGATATGGTTAGGGTTTGGGCATAACGTAATCTCGGTGAGACCGATTACACAAACTCGGTGAGACCGAATTTGGTAATTAGCTAACCAGAGAGTTGGTTAGGCAAACTCGGTGGGACCGATTTGCTCTTTCGGTGAGACCGAGTGGAACTCGGTGAGACCGAAAAGTTACAAAGGGGAAACACTGAGTTTACATTGCAATCTCGGTGGGACCGATTCGCTCTTTCGGTGAGACCGAAAAGTTACGAAAGGGAAACAGAGAGTTTGCAACTCCCATCTCGGTGAGACCGAGATCCTATCGGTAGAACCGAATTGCTAGGGTTTGGCAGTGGCTTATGACAAGTGAAACTCGTGGCGCCGGATAGAAAGAATTCGGTAGGACCGAGTTTGGCTTAGGGTTTAGGTCATATGTGGAAGTGGGAAAGTAGCTGAGGATTTTGGAGCATATCATTAAGCACATGAAGCAAGAGGCTCATTAAGCAACACCTCATCCCTCCTTGATAGTATTGGCTTTTCCTATGGACTCAATGTGATCTTGGATCACTAAAATGTAAAATGAAGAGTCTTGAGCTTGAAGCTTTAGCCAATCCTTTGTCCTTAGCATCTTGAAGGAGTTCCCACAACCTTTAGTCCATGCCACTCCATTGTTGAACTTATCTGAAACATGCTAGATAGAAATGTTAGTCCAACAAGAGATATGTTGTCATCAATTATCAAAACCACCTAGGGAGCACTTGTGCTTTCAATCTCCCCCTTTTTGGTAATTGATGGCAACATACATCAAAGCTTTAGATAAAGATATAAAGAACAGCAAGTAAAGCTTTGGAAGGACATGTAACAAGCATAGGCTCCCCCTACATGTATGCACTCATGTAAATATGAAATATAGAGACATGTGAGAGCATAACCATGACAGAGTAGGCAATGTGTTACATGCATCTTGGCCATATGCATCAGAGCAAAAGATTATCAAGGAAAATACCTTCATGCTCATGAGTCCTTCTTGCAAACAGTATGTACATAAGCAAGAACTCCTCATACTCATGATTTTGATGCATATACTTACCTTGTGGTCTTGAGTTGGCTTAGGATGGAATGAACCTGCACAAACAAGGTTAGATAACACAGGTACGTCCACTAGCCAGAGCAAACAAAAGAAACCACAAGAATACCAAGACTGGGATGACATGTAGAGAGTGAGTACAAGGTACCACATTGAATTCAACATGTCCCCAAGAATAAAGATATGCAATGAATTTGACTGATTTCTTTCCCTTAGGTGTCTTGCTCCCCCTGAATCGTACATGGGATATTGGGAGAAGATAGGAAACAGAAAATCAGAGCTGAAAGATATGAATAGAACTTAATTCAAATGAGTTCATATGAACATGTCTTTCCCCCAAAAAGACATGTGGCATCTCTCCTCTTGAACATCAAGCATCTGGGATCCTTGAGTATTCTCTCCCCCTTAGTACTTTTCCTTTGTAGATCTCTCTCTCCCTGATGATAAGCTTGATGTGATCTCTCTCTCCCCCTTTGACATCAATTTCCAAGAAGGTTTTCCTGGAATCCGTCGAATAGGTTTGGTCCTTGAGATTCAGTACAAAGCAGGGAATAAAACTGTGATGCTTGTAGAGGACAAGATTCATTGAGTGGAGCTGGATCAGAAGAAATATAGAATATGTGGCAAACTGTTTTTCCTGTTGCGAAATCGGTGGCACCGAGTGGCATGTTTCGGTAGTACCGAAGGGATTCGGTTGGACCGAAAATGGCAATTCGGTGAAACCGAGTTCATCACAGAGAAAAACACTTGTCACCTCAGCTCACTAGTCAAGTAAGATCTCACAAAGATTTGCAATGAATTAGCTGAAAGATTTGCAAGGAATTTGATGCAGAAATATGCAGAACAAAAACCAAAAAGAAAAGAGTGAAAGTTTCTAGATGAAGTTTTTTTGTTGAAAAAGAAAGAAACAAATATGCAAGGGACAAATGCAATAACTCAGAAAAGAACACAAGAGAACTTCATCTAGAATTGGGCGGTGACATAGTCACCTATGTTAGAGTATATTGACTTAGGAGTCAAGTGAGAACACTTGATCATAGGTCATACTCATCGTTTAAGCTCAAAATGGGGTTACCATTTTTCGTTTAAGCATCTTGATGTATTCACATCTTGTTGAGTTGCTTTGACTCATGTCTTGGAGTAAAGCTTCTCTAAGATGGAATAACATACCTTGGGTGGTGGTGTGGTTCTTGCTCATGTAGTTGAACTTGTGTGGGTGCTCAAGGTTGATGTAGCTCATCGAGAGTTGGGAGCACCATTTGGAGTTTGAGTTCATCTACCTACATGGGTTAGTTCTTGCAAGAAGAGCACTTGTGTATCCAAAAATGACAATCATGAAGCTTAATATAGAATTTGTCAAAGGATATGTTTGAATGGTTTTGTGCTTCCTTGTCTTCAACCACTATTGTGTAGAGTCTTGGTGATGTAGAGATTGCTCAAGATATGAGTGAGTCGCAATCTCATGGAATTAGATTCAACCAAGCACCTACATGGGTTAGACAACATGCAAGGTGCAAATATATCCAAGACATAAGATAGTTATCATAAGAGATATATCATGGATTAGTCATAAGCTCATGTCTTGCATGTATCCAATGGAGTTTCTACTCCAAGTTCGAAGCATCAATGATGTTCAATTCTCCTCTCAACCTGCAAAACACTTTCTCATCAAGGTTTAGTGAATATATCCGCTAATTGCTATCGGTGCGAACATGCTTAAGATTGATGTCACCCTTAGCAACATGATCTCGAATGAAATGATGACGAACTTCAATATGCTTAGTTCGAGAATGTTGTACAGGATTATGACCAATTTTGATAGCACTTTCATTGTCACAAAGCAGTGGAACATGTTTCACATAAATCCCATAATCTTTAAGAGTTTGGGTCATCCAAAGTAATTGAGCACAACATGAACCAGCGGCAATGTATTCCGCTTCGGCGGTGGATAAGGATACCGAGTTTTGTTTCTTGGAAGACCAAGACACAAGAGATCTACCAAGAAATTGACAAGTACCCGAAGTGGACTTTCTATCAACCTTGTCTCCGGCATAATCCGAGTCGGAATAGCCAACAAGATCAAAAGAAGACCTCTTAGGATACCAAATGCCAAAATTTGGTGTATGGATTAAATATCTCACTATCCTTTTCACAGCCTTAAGATGACAATCTTTAGGAGCAGCTTGATATCGTGCACACATGCACACACTTAGCATAATATCGGGACGTGAAGCACATAGGTATAACAATGAACCAATCATAGAGCGATAAACCTTTTGATCAACAGGTTCACCATCTTTGGTCAAATCATTATGTCCACTAGTAGGCATGGGTGTAGACATACCTTTGCATTCTTGCATATTGAACTTCTTGAATAAGTCCTTGGTGTACTTTGTTTGAGAGACAAATGTACCTTCCTTAGTTTGCTTGATTTGCAACCCGAGAAAGAATTTGAGTTCACTCATCATAGACATCTCAAACTTCTCTGACATTAGCTTTCCAAACTTTTCACTAAAGAGAGGGTTAGTTGAACCAAATATGATATCATCAACATAAATTTGGCATACAAATAGTTCTCCATTAACCCTTTTAGTAAAAAGAGTAGAATCAATTTTACCAATTTCAAAACCACTTGTAGTAAGGAACTTGGTCAAGCATTTATACCATGCTCTAGGAGCTTGTTTAAGACCATAAAGAGCTTTGTGAAGTTTGTAAACATGATTTGGTTTCTTAGGATTGATAAAGCCGGGAGGTTGTTTGACATAAACTTCCTCCTCTATTTCACCATTTAGAAAAGCACTTTTAATGTCCATTTGGTACAAGGTGATATTATGGTGATTAGCATAGGCAAGTAAGATGCGAATGGACTCAAGTCTAGCAACGGGAGCATACGTCTCACCATAGTCCATACCTTCGACTTGTGTGTACCCTTGGGCGACGAGACGTGCTTTGTTGCGAACCACTTGTCCATCTTCATCTTGCTTGTTGCGAAACACCCATTTGGTACCAATGATGTTGTGGTTGTTGTCGGGCTTCTCAACCAATGTCCAAACTTGGTTTCTCTCAAAATTATGTAGCTCTTCATGCATAGCGTTTATCCAATCTGGATCTTCCAATGCTTCTTCAACCTTCATAGGTTCAATGCTAGAGATGAATGAATAGTTTTCACAAAAGTTAGCTAAACGAGTTTTTGAGCGAGTGATTCTCCCGGTTTGTATATCATTGAGGATTTGCTCGACGGGATGATCTTTGGCAATTCTTCTCGAACTCGTGAGAGCTTTTGCTTGGGTCTTCGTTGAGCATCTTCTTCATCTTGTTCTTCTTCTTGGCCTTCTTCATTGTTGATGTCGTTCTCTTGTCGTGGTGGAGAAGGAGGTTGTTGATGTTCATCTTGACGTACTTCCTCGTTTTCTTCATCTTGGTGTGTCCCACTTGTGGATGCTTCCGTGTCGATTCTTGGTTCACCTTGTTGTGAAGTAGAAGCTTCCACTTGGACGGATGAAGTACTCTCCTTCACCTCCGTTGGACGAATTTTGCCAATGGACAAGTCTTGAATTGCTTCTGAAGGGTCTTTGTCTCCTACATCAATTGCAATTGCTCTACTTGCGAGCCATTAGATTCATCAAACTTCACATCTACCGTCTCTTCAACCTTTCGGGTGAAGTTGTTGTAGACACGGTAAGTGTGAGAGTTTGAGCCATAACCAAGTAGAAAACCTTCATGAGATTTAGGAGCAAACTTTGAACGACGATGCTTATCAAGAATGTAGCACTTTGAGCCGAATACTCGAAAGTATCCAACTTGGGGTTTGTTACCGGTGAGAAGCTCGTATGCCGTCTTGCCGAGTAGCTTGTGAAGATATAAGCGATTCGTTGCGTGACAAGCTGTCTCAACCGCTTCTGCCCAAAAGTGCTTTGGCGTCTTGTATTCATCAAGCATCGTTCTTGCCATTTCGATGAGCGTCCGGTTCTTCCTCTCAACAACTCCATTTTGTTGAGGTGTGTACGTAGCCGAGAACTCGTGTGAAATCCCTTCTTCGTCAAGAAAGGTGTCCACATTTGCGTTCTTGAACTCCGTTCCGTTGTCACTCCGAACCTTCTTGATCTTCACATCAAACTGATTTTGGGCCTTCCTAGCGAAGTTTCTGAAGATCTTCTGGACCTGCGACTTGTCATTAAGAAAGAACACCCACGTAAATCTTGAAAAATCATCAACTATAACTAGACCAAAGGAATTTCCACCGAGACTCTTGTAGGCGTTGGGACCAAAAAGATCCATGTGAAGTAGCTCGATTGGCCTCCTTGTGGTCATGATGTTCTTCACGGGATGTCTTCCTCCAACCTGTTTACCTGCTTGACAAGCACTGCAAAGTCTATCCTTATCAAATATGACATCGTTAACTCCAAGGATATGATTTCCTTTAATAAGCTTGTCAAGGTTTCTCATGCCAACGTGACCTAGTCGTCTATGCCACAACCAACCTTTTGAGGATTTAGCAACAAAGCAAGTTTTAGGTTGTGCCTTTTTAGAGAAATCGACAATGTAAAGATCACCTCTACGCATACCCGTAAAGACCATTTTATGATTGTCTCGACGAAATACTTGGCAATCTACCTCAGTAAATAGGACATTCAAACCGAAATCAGCAAGTCTAGATACTGAAAGTAAGTTGTAGCCAAGAGATTCAACGAGCATGACATTTTGAATGGAACTATCATGTGAGATGGCCACCTTACCAAGGCCAACCACTTTACCCTTTGAATTATCACCAAAGGTGACATATTTTCGAGGGCCGTTGTTTTCAGCAAGCTCACGAAACATCTCTTCATCTCCGGTCATATGATCAGTACATCCACTATCAAGAACCCATTCCTTTCCTCCTGATTCATATCCCCGAAGATTTGCCATAAGACCAAAATGTCTCATTGCATCATCAAGATCGAAGTCACTATCATCATCATCATAATATTCATGTTCATCATGATCTTGTGACTCATCATTTCCTAGAGAGGGTAATTCATTAGATAAATGATCATCAAAGTGGTCACTTTTATGAATTCTTATAGCTTTGATATGATATCATTAATGATTCCAACATCTCCTTTAGCATGCTTAAGATTGGTAAGTTCAAATAGACATTTACCAAAACTAGGATCACTAGAGTTCATCTTACTCAAGGAAATAGATTTATGGAGAATTTCATCCAAAGTTTTCAAGGAATGATCGGGAAATCGTTCCTCAAGAAATTTCCATATAGTATAGGCACAATTTTGAGTAGGCAAACTAGCAATCAAATCTTTGGGCAATCCTCTAATGATGAGCTCAATAGTTCTAAGATTGCGAATCATGTCAACATCTTCGTCTAGGGTAGAATGCAAAGGATCAATATGAGATGCACAAGGGCTAGCAATATACTTGTTCAAATGATATTGATTCAAGATTACAAGCATCTCATTTTTCCACTCGTGAAAATACTCTCCATCAAGAATAGGCACTCTATGTCTAAGACTTCCTAATGTAGACACATCCATCTTCCTCCAATGGTGATTAAACCAAGGCAATGGAGACCAAAGCTCTGATACCACTTGTAGGATCTAGAAGTAGATGTGTCTAGAGGGGGGTGATTAGACACTTAATGCTAAAGTTGCAATTTTTAAGCTTTTTCGATTTAAGTGGAGTTTAGGCACAATTTCAACACACACAATACATATCAATAAAGCATGCAAAGAGTATATGAGCAGCGGAATGTAAAGCATACAACTTGCAAGAATGTAAAGGGAAGGGTTTAGAGAGATCAAACGCAATTTGAGACACGGATGTTTTTTCCGTGGTTCGGATAGGTGGTTCTATCCTACATCCACACGTTGGATGGGAACTTCACCGCCAGAAGGTAATTGG